>NW_024062425.1:0-143096 GCF_006381635.1 Hibiscus syriacus
GTCTTCTTCCGTCTTTAACAGAAGTCTCAAGGCCGGAGATAATCTTTCCGATAAACCCAGTTGGCTTTCCGAATTCGAAACGATGAGTGCTGTTTCTTTACCCCCTGGCTTTAGGTTCCATCCAACAGACGAGGAGCTTATTGTTTATTATCTGAAGAACAAGATCAACGGCCGCAAAATTGAATTGGAGATCATCCCTGAAGTCGATCTCTACAAGCGAGCCTTGGGAGTTACCAGGTATTCATTTTCCCCTTTTTTTTAACCAATTACTAATTAATGTAACGGAACGAATGATCAGATAAGATTAAAAATTAAAATCTTAATTATTGATGAAATTAATTAGGTTGTGACGGTTATAACTATCTACTCTTTTGATTTAAATGAAGTGTCGATCGATAAAAAATCGATCGTCGGTTGACGTCAAATTGTCTATTTCAATGAAGTGTCGATCGATAAAAAATCGATCGATCGTCGCATCTCCTCTCTCGGATATACTCGAAAAATTTTATATTGATTCTCAATGTATTTGTTAGTCATAGAATCATAATTGCTATCCGTAAATTAGTAGGCTAAATGAATATGTTCAAGTGGAGGTAGATATAACTCTGGTTGGTCAGTAAGTTTGTCGTAAGTCATGTCAATTAGTCGTGATTTCCGATATGTTACAAATTCATGGTTCATCTTTCACAGATGTTCTCTCATGTCTTTGGAAAATTTGTTGGTGTCGGAGAATGAAAATACTTTAGGACTCTTTGGTAACTGTGAGACGTGAGAATAATGTGCACAGTGATCAATAGATTGGATATATGATGAAAGATTAAATTTGCAGGAAGATCCTTGTTACCTAGCAAAGATATGGAATGGTACTTTTTCAGCCCTCGAGATCGTAAGTACCCCAATGGATCAAGGACTAATCGAGCAACAAAATCCGGGTACTGGAAAGCCACTGGGAAAGACAGGAAAGTGAACTCCCAAAACGTGCCGTGGGGATGAAGAAAACCCTGGTTTACTACCGAGGCCGAGCACCCCACGGCACTCGATCAAATTGGGTCATGCACGGTATCGTCTCGACGAAAGAATGTGAATCAGCATCGCTAGGCTTGCAGGTAACCTCATCGTTTCCACAACTCTTGACGCTTTGTTTTGGTCATACATGCAATCGCATGAGATCACTCTATTGGTTTCCTCCTGCAGGATGCTTATGCCCTTTGCCGTGTGTTCAAGAAAACTGCAATTGCCCCCAAGATTGCCTGGGAGCATTACCAACATGTTTCGACCTCGAATCGATTGCCTGCGAATATTCATCGAGCCTCGAATTGTATTCCAAGGGCAGGTGTGAAGAGATCTCCGAGTTCCCGATACCGGTTGATACATGTTCGCTAGTGTTCTCGGTCGACCATCTATCGACATCGCGATGCCAACGATTTTAAATGGATGCAATCCTTGTCCCAAGATGCATTTGGATTTCCTAACCACGAGACCTTACCCTATCATCCATCTAAGGTAAACATATAGTTTTGAAATCAATGAAATTAAACCATGTTCACAAACTTTTTAAATTTAATCACTGTCAATTTTAAAGTCATGTAATTTGACCCGATAATTTTATATAATTCTTATGCAGGTAGATGTGGCACTAGAATGTGCAAGGCTACAACACCGGATGGCATTGCCTCCATTGGAGGTGGAAGATTACCCTCATGGTGGACTGATCACCAACTATAAGCTGATGACTACGGGTCCAACGCATGAAAGCCAACACGAAACCGATATCTTGGAGGAGATTCTTTCGGTTGCACATGTTTCTCACGAACTAATAAATCCGACCTCCGGCCTCGGAGATGCTTGGGGAGCTAATTCTAGCAATGATGCCAAGGATTTCACTTTCATGACTTCCAATGGCATGTACATGAGCATCTACCATACATGCATAAACCTTTGGAAGAATCCATCACAAGGTCGATGGACATAAGTGAGGAGAGAATGGCTGAGAATTTGAGATGGGTGGGAATGTCGAGCAAAGATCTTGAGCAGGTAACTCTTCCTAAAAGAGTTTATAATTGGTTTAATTATAGTTTTGGTCCCTCTACTGTGCTCAACTTTTAGATTTAGTCCTTATACTAAAATCAAAAGTTAACCTTTCTAATTTGACGCACAATTCTTGTTTATTCATTTCATTTGATCGGAATCACAGTATGTTTTATGGAAGAAAACAAGGTTATCCCAATTGAAAATATTTGAGTTCTGCAAGGAATGAAGACAATGGCATTCAAGGTACGTATACCACAAATTCAGTCATATGTGCCTAGTCTTTTGTGTTCCTTTCTCATAGTTATAAGTTCTATTTCTTTTTACATGGAGGAAGTGGACATGATTATAAAAGTACTGAATTCGATGACACCGGGATCAACAATGCAGAAATCGAAGATTTCACACGAGGATTCATCGACGACGATGAGCCGAGCGATCACTTTCTGGATGAAGGCGCAATGGATGACCTCACGAGCTCACCGAGCTTCGAGGTCGTCGAAGACATAAAAGTTAACCAAGGGATGTTCATTTCCACTCGTCAAGTTGCCAACACATTGTTCCACCACACGGTGCCATCAAACAGTCAAAGTTCACAAAAATGAAATGACAGCAACCAGCTTGCTTTTCGCTGTGGTAACAACACACAAAATGCATTTGCCCAAGGGAAGTGCAAGGGAATCATGGCCATCACAAAGCGATGCAAGAAAGCTTTAAGTGCCTTCCTTTGCATGCTTGTGCTTCTCTTTTATATCGAGGTGGAAGAAGAAGAAGATGCCGTGAATGAGAATTTGGGGGATGGATTCAATACTTCAAAGGACAGTCAGAGACAAAAGTGTTTGTTGATCAAGGCCAAGGCTAGTAGTTGGAATGAATTTGGGTTGCTTTGGAAAAAAATGGGAATCTTTTTCTCTGTTTCCTTGGTTTTATGTACATTGTTGTGCTGATGGATCTGCTGACCCCAATTTGTGTAATTTAACTTATAGTCGTCAACTGGAAAAGGTTGAAAGCTTAAGAAAGGAAGCTGATGCCTTCTCCATAGTTGAACACAAGTTTATCTTGATTTTAATTGTAATGTTTTAATTTTATAGATGTGTTTGGTTCGAACAATCTTATATTATCCTCAATAATGATAGGTTTTAGATTCGCATTATTTCGTTTGGTTTCTCAACATTAATTACCGACTTTGGGAATATTGAGTAGGCTCTATAGTCTATACACCGACTCGCACATATATTCCAACATTAGTGGCTTGGACTGTAAGCAAATATAATAATTTTGAGTTTCAAAGGCGTGACAATGCCAGAACCTGCTCGTGCTGTGGAACCCCCTGGTATTCTGGAATTTCCTTATTCACTGGCGTAGACTTCTTTTCTGTAAGTTGGAAACTTTTGGCCATAGATCTCAGCTGAAATTTCTGTACTTTCCCCGTCGAAGTCTTGGGCAGCTGCGACAGAAACTTCACCTACTTCGGCACCATGAAATGCGGCAGGTTTCTCCGGCAGTAAGCTATGGTATCTGCTTCCCTCACATCCTCCGTTTCTCCACTCTCGTTCTCTCGCGCCGATATTAAAGCGCAAGGGCTCTCCCCCCACCGATGGTGCGGCATTGCCACCACTGCGGCCTCTAGAACCCTGGGGTGTTTGTACAGAGCCGATTCGAGCTCCACGCTGCTGATGTTTTCGCCGCTGGAGTTGGTGGTCCTTTATTTCGAGGTATCCGTCCGGGTGTATGACTCCTACATCGCCGGTGAAGAACCATCCGTTTCTGAAGGCTTTAGAGGTCGCATCTTGGTCTTTGAGATACCCTTTCCTTATGCTGCTTCCACGCAACAAGATTTCGCCTATGGTTTTTCCATCGTGCGGGACGCTTTCCATGTCTTTCACGTCCACATCTTCCAAAGTCAGTACGCTGATCCCTTGTCGTGCTTTCAGTTTCGCTTTACGTTCGCTGGACAAATGGTTCCACTTGGCTTGCCACTCGCAAACTAAAGCCGGGCCGGTGGCTTCCGTCATACCGTAAGCGTGCGTTATGTGGAATCCGAGGTGTTCCATTTTCTCGAGCAATGACGCCGGAGGGGGCGCACCACCGCTGAGGACTTGGACGGTACAAGAAATCTCACGGCGCTCGTCCGGTTTGGCCTCGAGGAGGATATTGAACACGATGGGCGCGCAGTACATGTGGGTCACTTTGTGAGTTGCTATACTTCGATACATATCGTATGCAGAGGTGTTGCGTATGCATACGTTAGTCCCACCTCGGGGCGCAACGCCCCATGAGAAGGTCCAACCGTTTCAATGGAACATGGGGAGCGACCATAGATAGACCGTCTCATTCCTCATTTCCCACCCTAAAATCAAGCTTAAAGTGCTCAGATACGCCCCGCTGTGGCTGTAGACCACCCTTTCGGTTCCGTTGTGGTTCCGGACGTGTAATTGAGTGCGATAGGATCCCACTCGTCATGGACTTCAACGGGGACGAATCCCGGATTCCCATTGTGGATCAACTCCTCGTACTCCAACTCCCCTAGCCGAACACTCGTGGGAGAGTCCAAGTCATCTATGACAATCACAAGCGGCATGTTCGAGGACTGGCCTTGTTCAACCATCAACATCCGAAAAGCCTCGCTAGCCAACTGCACGTATTTGAGATTTCGTGAAAGTAATGGTTAAAAGATAGAAGAAAGAAAAGGAAAAAGCAAGATGAAAAATGAAATAAAGCACAACAAGAAACATGCACAGAGCACATGAATATAGAAGTGTTGAGAGAAAAAATGTTGGAGAAGAAGATTAGAAAGGCAGGCGGCAGGGAAAAAAGTGGAAATGAAAATGGAAATGGGAAAAAAAGCTGAAACTCTAATATATTATATATAGTGTGGAAATTTTATAAATATATTAAATATATATATATATATATATTATTTAATATATACATTTTTAATGTATAATCTGAACTCAACCTGCAACTGATGACCCCTCTCTTAAAATCCGATCTAACTCGACCCGAACCCGATGACCTCTGTCTTAAAACTTGATCCAAATCTGTTTTTTTTTTAAATAAAAAATCAACCCTATAAAGTCAAGCATGTCAAAACCCGTCAGATCCGAATTTATGCTCATCCCTAGATTTAAGGGTTGAGTCATACCATTGTCCACGATAAAATTGACCCAATATTGTAGGCGAGTTAATTATTTAGCCCAAAACAACACAAAGCAAGTTATTTAGGGATCTATTACATTTATTACATTGACTTGGAATTTGTCATATCGAATTGATGAATTTTAACAAAATATATTTTTATTATAACTTATGATGTCGACATGACGAGTTTACTATGTATTGTAGCATTTGTCGTAAATTACGAAATAAATTCTGAACTAATCTATTGGACCAATTAATTTTTCTGCATGGCCTAATGGCCCAAAAAAAACCCATTTTCATTCCTTAAAACATCCCAAACCCCCTCAAATGCTATAATACTTGTAATTATGAATTGCTTAATACCAAAATAAGTATTTAACCTATACCGCTTTTTCTAAATAGGTATCTAAACTATATTTTAACTCATCTAAGTGCTTAACTTTACAAATGTTACCCATTTAGGTGCCCGGATCATCAACGGCGTTAATTTTTCCGTTAAGTGACGTGTTACACTCAAGTAAATTTATTTAAAATTAAAATTATATATATTTTAAAAAGAAAACATAAATTTTGAAAATAAACTCAAAACTTTGAAAACATTCATTTCAACCCCTAAACCTATGTCGACTGCCTCCTTTTGCCGTCTGTGAAGCTCCACCCGACCTCCTCTCCTACCGCCAACCAAAATCCCTATGAAATTGTGATCGTTCGATGGTCGATCGATGACGGATTGACATTTTATATTATTTGGAACCTAGGTTGGAAATTATGACACACGCTATTTTGACGACCAATCGGCGACAACTACGATGGTGTATGACTAGGAGGATTGTAGGAGGTTGTTGTGGCCAAAAAAGGCAGTGAGAGTTAAGGTTAGGATTTAGGGAATTTAGGGATTTGGGGTTATTTTATAATTTAAGAGAATTAGGTTTTTTTTATAAATATAATGCTTTTTTAAATTTTTTTAAAAAAAAATCAAAATAATCAATTTATGACACGTGTTACTTAAAGGCAGAAATTAACGTTGTTGATGGCCCAAGCATCTAAATGTGTAACATTTATAACATTAAACATTTGGAAGAGTCAAAAAATAATTTAAACACCTATTTGAGAAAAACGATATAATTTATATACTTACTTTAGTATTTAAGCCGTGTGCATTATGTAAATCCAATATTCTTAAAGATCCTTCGATTTTTCTTGTTCCTTAAATGCACCGTTTACTTGGGTGGCTTTTTTGTCTTCAGAATTTCTGCGTGTGTCTCTACTTGCATATGATTAAGTAAGAGCAGCAGTCGGTTTTGACCATCTTGGAGATGCCGTGCATGAACCGGATACGAAGCTGGTCGGCAGCTTCGAGCTGATCCCACGTAATCAGCAACAACACTACGGCTCCGGACAAGATCCAGTGCGGTCCCCTCTTGATAACACCACTTTTCGAATATTCCGGATTCTCCTTCAAACACCTTCCTCTGTTTTATCAATAATTTACATTCGTCGGATAATTTTTAATCATTTATATGGTTTAATTAGAACAAATAAAATAACATGTTTCTTATTTTGATTATATACTAGTTTTTATCTGAGTTTTTACTCATATTTCTAACTTGGAATTTAGTTTAATAGAGATTTTCCTTTATATTAAATAAAATTATTTTATAATCAATGATGAATTTAGAAATATTTTTTAAGATAAACATACATATTAATAATACAAATTTTTATATAAAATATACATAAATAAAATTTTAAGACAGATACAATAACTCAAATACATCATTAAACACATGCACACACTGAATTTGTTGTGGATCCACAGCTGTTTACAACTAATATATATTAAACGTTTTTCTTATACTGCTATTTATATACCAAAGGTGACATTAATGTTTAAAATTCAATATTTTTTTCTCTATGTTGGATTTTTTTTAAACGCAAGTCTAGAATTTTGAAAAATTTTAATTTGATAATTACGATGTAGTTTTTATACGATAATATGACATTCTACAACTATGTCATGTCGTCTCATAAAAAAATTAAGATATAAAATAGAAGTATATATTTGGAAATATTAATCTCAGAGTTCCATGTCATCACATTTTAACAAAATTTAACTTCATGGATCAAAGTAAAAAAAAAAGAAGGATTGTGGGAATAAAAGTAAGAGACTAATTTCATAAATTTATTAAATTGAGGGACTATACATAGATTTATCCCAAAGGGGGTATGGGTCGGAGAGATTGATCTGAGGCTGCCATTATGATGTGCTTATGTGTCAGCCCCACTTGTCTAAAAGTGCAATATCGCACCTTTATTTTATCTGTGATATTTTTATCTAAAAAATAATTTAATAAAATTTTGGACAAATCCGCCGAATATTATCAAACGTTCCAGTCTTCGTTCTAGGGATTTGAGATTAGGACTCTTTTAAATATCATTAATTAAAAAAATTAAACACACCGAATTATAATTATCTTAGATTATTTAAAAATAAATAAATAAAATTTAAAATTATAATTTATGTCCTATATTATTTATGTACATAACTTTAGAAGGTAAGAATTATTCGTAAAAAGTGATAGATGAATTTGATTAATTATTTTAATAAATGTAAAAGAAATGAGATATATAAGGGTAAAAAGAAATATAAGTATTGTTGTTTGTTAAATTTTCTAATATGATATTTAAATGGGATAATTTTAAAAATTGAAGGAGTAATAAGACATAGGAAGTACATCAACAGGTTGATTCAAGTGGTAAACAACTTAATATCGCTTAAATAGTACTAAAGTTTGAGTCTTTATGTATGTAAAAAAATCATTATTAAAAGACTTGTCTACTAAAATCAAATATATAACGTAAATTAATTTAAATTAATTAAGATAAAATCCTGAAATCGGGAGTGCGACATAAAAAAATAAGACATAGGAAGTGCTGATTAATTAAATTAAAAAAAAAGACTTTAAGGGGGAAATTGGATATTCGAACTTTAAAAGATGACTTTATTAGAAGGAAACAATAAATATCTTACGTCAAAAGTAGTAAAAATGTCGGCAGGGTGACATAAAATACAACGATAAAAACATCCTCCTGCTTTGGCCCATCCAGCAGCAACCGTCCGTGCATGTGAAAGGGCTTAATAGTCCCGACCGACCTGCCTGTCTGGTTTAGGGTAGTAAATGAGACGAGATAAATTATGAGTTATTCGAGATCAATTAATCAAGGCTTGATAAATAATCGAATCGAATGGACTTAACTCGAGCTCGAGCTCGACTCGAGTTCTTAATGAGCTGAAACGAGTTATTCGATATTCGACTCGAAAAGCTCGTGAGCAACTCGAAAATATAATATATTAAGATTTTATTTAAAAAACTAAATTAATAATAATATTAATATTTATGTATTGATTTTTTTAAATACAGTAAGATTTCATGTATTTAAGGTTCATGTCCGAGTTTGAGTTTGAGGCTTCAATCGAGTTAAGTTTAAGATTTTTTTTTCATTTCGAGCTGCTCACGAGCTTCAGTCCAGGATTTCGAGTTCGAGTCGAACTTGAAAATTTTAAGCTCGCGAGTTTTCGAGTCGAATTGAGCTCAATTTCATAGATTCTGCTTGGATTATGTAAATTTAAGTCTCGTTATTAATTAATCTAAATCAAATTTTATAAACGTTGATGAGAGATCTTGTATTTGAATCTCATCGTATTAAAATAATTAGTTGTTGATAAGATTTTAAAATAAAAATTTATGTTTTAGTTAAAATATATTATATGTTGGGACTGACATAGGTGGGATTCGGGTCGGGTTTCGGTTGAATCGATCCGAACATCCATATCATCCATCCCAACATACCGATCCAAAATTAAAGTTGACTTTATTCGACTAGAAATCGACCCAACTTTTTGATAAAAAATCTGAATTCGATCCGACCCGAGCCGACCTGATACATACATACATACATACATACGTACATACATTGTTTTTATTCAATAAAAATAGGGATCTAATTGAAATATATATATATAAAGGGTTATTTTCATAATTATCCCTAAATATATAAGTTAAATTTAAATTATTTTTTAGGTCGGATATTTTTCACCCTAAAATCGAACTCAACCCGATCCGAATATATCGTCTGAAAAAACTTGACCCAAAGTCGATTTAAAAAAAATCGACCCAATCAGATGAGATTCAGATCCCGTATCCATCCCTAATTGTACGTGTATTATTTTTTTAACTTTTATTTTAATTAAAATTCATTTTTATGTGTTTCATTTAATTAATATAATAAACTATATAAGGTTTTGCATCCTACAAATTATTAACATATTAAATATATATATAAACAAACCTTAAAATAAAATTACAACACGAAATACTAGTAAAAGTATAATATCAACATGTGATGTCGCTAAATGAGTATCACGAGGGCTGAATGTTATCTTATGTATTATCAATAAGTTGTCTGATATCTACAAAAAAAAGAAAAAGGAAAATAAACCTTCTAACTCATAATAATAATAAATTATTATAGTCAAATCAAATATTATGAAAAATATAAAATGTATTAATAATTATTCGATAAGTATACAATTGTATTATAAAGACTGAGATTACGAGTTTAAGTATTTAAATTAAAATCTTTACCTATGAGTTTTTTCTAAATTTATTTTGATTTGATTTAAATATATTTAATTATTCGTTCGTTGATTTGTGCATTTTAATAATTTATATTAGTTGTAATGACAGTAGGACGAGATTTAATTCTAAAGTGTAAAATATTCGAGTTGTCTCAAATTTCATTTAGTTTATAAGTTCGATTTAAAGTTTAAAATATTTTCCTTGACTCGAGGATTTATTATACAGTTTTTTATAAAATTAAATCAAATTATTAATAAATATTATGAAAACTATAATAAACATATATAAAATCAGAATATATGTCACTGAATATTATAAGTTCAATAAATTATAATTTAAAAATATAAAATAGTTACCAAAGTACAATAGAAAATTTTTAGTAAGTATATAAAATAGATAAATATTATATTGACTGGACTTAGTTTTTTAAATAATTTACCTTTATAGAATTAAATGGGATGAGAAATACTTTAACAGCTCAAGTTTCTTTACAAAACTACCCTCAATTAATCTCATCCCTTGACTTATTTATTTATTGTTAGTAACTTGCCGTGAGGTCCTCAAATTTGTATTTATTGCAAAACAACCCTTCAATGATCATCACGGGGACTACTTGTACTATATATATCGTTTTATGGTCTAGCTGTGGGGTATTTGTGCGAGGAAGAGATAAATTTGCTTTAGTCTTCGTGGAAGGAAGATAAAGGAGAAATCCGCCGTCTCCGTCGCCGTTTCCGTCGCCATTGGCTTCCCTATTCCACCAGCTTCGCCCTCTGTCTGTTACTGTATAATTAATATAACCATAATCTATGCCAGTCCCAACCTCTGGGTACCCTTCCACTTCCTTATGAACGCCTTGAACAAGCCGTGTTGCTCCTCTTCCTCCTCCAATCTCAGCCGCTTCATTGCCGGCATCTTAATCTCCCTTCTTTTCCATTCTTTCACGTTGATTTCTAATTTCCTCACTCCTATACACCCTTAAATTATTCTTTTCTAATCCATGGATCTGCTTCGTTATCAAGGTTATTAATCGGTTTCTGATCATCCACAGCTTATTTGATTTTGATTTACGAGTTCTACGCTCAATTCTTATATATATGTTTGTATATATATATATCAGGTATTGATAGGCAGAAGGAGCCCGCTGTTCCTTCTGTAATTGTGATCGGAGGTGGTATTTCTGGCCTTGCTGCTGCACGTGCTCTCAATGATGCGTCTTTCAAAGTAATAATTCTATATTATCGTTGTTGCTTTAATTGTTATCGTTGTTATTTTCTGTTTAATTGATGATATTTTCCATCAGGTAATCCTGCTGGAATCGCGACAAAGACTTGGTGGCCGCATCCATACCGATTACACTTTTGGTTGCCCTGTGGATATGGGAGCTTCATGGTAAGCCATCTCTTTCTTCAACATGCTTTAGATCTTGATGTTTCTCCATAATTCTAATTGAATGAAACCTGGGAAACGTTAGATTTCATCTTCTGTCTAGATGCGAGGTTTTTGGTTTAAATTGTTCGCAAATTGCTTGAGATGATCTGAAATTGGCCACTAATGTGAACCATGGAAGGATTAAATTGACTAAATAGTGTTATCGAGTATTCTTTACTAGCATCAAATCATATTTCTCGATGTCGGTTATATTTTATTTGCCAAGATCCAAGTGTTTGAAGAAGCTAATATGAAATAACGAATCTATGGATTATCTGTTAATTATCATTTTAATATTTCAGGCTACACGGGGTGTGCAATGAGAATCCCTTAGCTCCTTTAATATGCTCTCTGGGTCTTAAACTGTACCGTACTAGTGATGACAACTCTGTGTTATATGACCATGATTTGGAAAGGTAATCTCTCATGACGTTCTACTTGTATGTTTCCAAAATGCTTTCGATATCACGCGTGGTTCTTTCTGATAAACGACAATATCGGTTATACCAATACTGTGCCCTTCTTTATTGATTTTTTTTCTTCTCATGTTGCCCATGGCCTTCATCGATTGGTAGTTGGTGTTGGTTCCTAATTCATTACCATCTCTCTTTTCTTTTATTCCCTTTAAACAGTAGGCCATTGTAATCTCTTATTTAGTCTCAAATTTATACTTTTGTATCACATATTAGTACTTTCTGAATGTATTAATTAGTTACTAGTAACCAAAGATGATAGTTTTAACATGTAATAGTTCTTTCATGGATTACATCTCTATGTACAGCATGAAAACCAACATGTTAAAACAGTTGGTCATTCTAATTTCTTATTTAGTCTCAAATTTATGCTTTTGTATCACGTGTTAGTATTTTCTGAATGTGTTGGTTACTAGTAACCAAAGGTGATAGTTTTAACATGTAATCATGGGTTACATCTCTATGTACAGCATGAAAACCAACATGCAGCCATAGCTTCCATCGTTATAGCTAGAACTATCTTGATCTTTTTTGTAATGATCTAAATTTACTTTTATCAGTTATACACTTTTTGATATGGATGGCCGTAAAGTTCCTCAAGAGATGGTTGTTGCAGCTGGAGATGTATTCAAGAGAATACTCAAAAAGGTATTGTATTAAATACATGACCAGAGTTTATCTTGCTATTAGTGAGTATTCTAATGTCATGAGAGAATCCTTTCTTTTTATTCCTCTAGACCGAGAAAGTAAGGGATGAACACTCCAAAGACATGTCAGTCCATCAAGCAATATCAATTGTGTTAGATAGGCACCCTGAGTTAAGGTATTTGTATTTGGCATCCCTATCTCACCGCCTTATTTATAAACCAGGCTTTACTTTGTGTCATTAACAATTTGACATATCATATTTTTTATAGACAAGAAGGACTTGCCTATGAAGTGATGCAGTGGTACATATGTCGAATGGAAGCATGGTTTGCTGCAGATGCAGATACGATATCCTTGAAATGCTGGGATCAGGCAAGTATTTGTACTGTAACCGCCATACTCTACTATTTTGCTGTTCTTGATGAAAACTTGATATTATTGTTTATAGATGTAGTGTAACTATTACTTATAAACATGATAAGTTAACAATCTTCAACTTTGCTTGTAAGCTAGTTGTTAAGTTATTCCGAGTTGCAAAAACAACTAATTATTTGTGGAGAGTTGCCTTATAATTGCATATTATTATTTTTTTATAAGAAAGGGAGGCCTCGTTAAAAACCCCCTTCATAATCGTCAAAGTACTGAGGTATCTCAACGGACGTTGGAAGGAGGAAAAGAGTGCGTCAAAATTTTATTACCAACCAAGAAAAAACAATACAAAATGTTCAGTACAACACCACCTTACAGAAAAAAAAACCTCCTAGAAAAACCAAAAACACAAGCTCATCCAATTCCTATCTTTAGCTAATTCATCGCCTCACAATTAACAACTCTTTTGACATGCCTTACAATAACATTCTTATCTACTACCAAAGACCCAATTTCCTTCCCTAACAAAATAAATAAAGCATGACAAGAACCCAGAGTCTTGATCCAATCTAAGGCTTTGCTGCAATTACTCTCCAAAATAAGTCTTCCTCTTCAGCTCCAATCTGAATTCATGAAGAACTATAAACCGACTTTGATAGCCAACAATTTTGCCAAAATTGGAGGGCCCGAACCAACACTTTCAGAAAAGGTCCCCAACACCGTGCCATGTTCATCCCTTAGTAAACCACCTATTCCCCCTGTAGTCTAAAGCTTATCCACAATCCCATTAACATTCATCTTGAAGAAACACTTAGGAGGAGGGCACCAAGACAACGAGCTAGCGAGGGGTTTATTACAACACACCCAAGGATCAGCTAAAGCAGGATTACCCACAAGATGGTCGAAAGGAATTGGAACAGCAGGAAATTTCGCCGAGAACCAAGAAACCAGACTGTACCTTGATAAGAAAAACAACAGTGTGTTGTCTAACTTGTTTCCTTCAAAATAAACTCGTTTTTATACTTCCAGACCGACCATAAGATCACCCTTGGAATAAACAGCTAAATTTTCAAGGTAGGCACCAACAACATCAAATTGAAACTAGAGTAGCCGGACTTTCTAGAACAACAAAAGGAACATCCCACAATTTCAAAAAAATGGACCATAATCTCCAAACTACCGAGCAAGACACAAACAAATGAGAAACCGTTTTCGAAGTCGAACTGCATAGGGGTAGAGATTGTCCACGATCCCACACCCCAAGCCAAACAAGGAAGCCCGATCCACATTCTCTTTCTCATTTAATAATTTTAAACAAGATCTTACGGAATAAGCACTTTCTCCATTTCCTGTCCAAACAGAGGAAACTTCCATAGAAACATTAACATAAAAATAGCAGAGAATAGAATTTAATTTGAGCCAAAGCTCCAACTTCCAGTCCGCAAGGTTTCTCCTCACCTGGATGTCCCAAAACCATCCTGATTAACTTTGTTTTCTAAAATCAGAAATTCTTCCCCATTTGTTAACCGAAAGAACATACACCCTTGAAAATCGGTCTTTTAAAGGCACACTCCCTACCCAAACATCATGCCAAAAAAGTATAACATTTTACCCACTTTTAAACGAAAATGATTTCTAAGACAATCCCCAAAAGCATCCTTAGCCAATCAACTTTTAACCACCCCTTTCCAAATCCAAGAAGCTTTAGAAAAATCCGATCTCTCGACTGAAATAGCCCTCGGAATAAAAGAAGGTCCAATTATCGAATTGATGCACACCCTTAATCTTCTCGACAGCACCTTGGACAAAATCTTGTAAAGCCCTCTGGCCAAACTGATATGCCTAGTCTTCCACACTAGCCGAATTTACCTTCTTGGGGATGAGAGTTATAAAAGAATGGTTAACCCCCTTTCCCAATGTTTTCCCCTGAAAAAGTCTTAAAAAAAACTAACAATACCATCTTTTAATTGAGGCTAGAACTTCTTAAAGAAACTCATATTCAAGCCATCTAGACCAGGAGCTTTATTGCATATGCTTATTATTTTAGAAAATTTTGATTTTGTTTTCAAGCCATCTGTACCAGGAGCATCACCCATATATTCCTAAAATAGTTGCATATTATTAACAATATTAAACTTAGTTGGTGATGCTCTTTTGCATATGCTTGTTATTTTAGGAAATTTTGATATTGTCTTCTTTTTTCTCTTGATGTTTGTGTCTTCATTGAAAATCTACAGTACGGAACTTTTAAGAGGAGGTTATTCTATATTACCTTAAAATACCTTGTCGTGGCTGATTTTTGCTTTGCAGGAACAAGTTCTTTTGGGTGGCCATGGACTTATGGTGCAGGGTTATGATCCTATAATAAAAGAGCTTGCTAAAGATATTGACGTACGCTTGAATCACAGGTAATGCTTGGTACATCAAAATGGTCACTTTCGTTAAATGTTTTAATGCGTCTAAAAGAATATTGCGCTCCTCATACCAAAGAGATTTAGTCTAGAGACAAAGCATATCTCTGCTTGAGACTCTTTTACTAGTATGGTATTAGATTCGGCGTTTTGTCAATTTAATTACCAACAGAGTTTATTATGTAGTTTGGTACCGAAGATATGGTCATCTGTCTGACTTGGTACCTGAATATAAAAATGTGCAATACAGTACTTGAACTTTACTTCTACATTGCATCCACCATTGGTGGTTTGGTATGGCATATCCTCAACACACTCGATTACTTGGTAACGATGTGGCATTGATGGGGTGAAGATATAACAATGATATGCTTAATCTTTTGCTGGAGCTGTATAATATGCAATCTGATAGACAAGCAAAATTTGAGGACTTTATTGCACATTTTTAAACTTTAGGTGCAAAACCACATTTAGCTATATAGTCCAGGTATCAAATATGCAGTTACTTTTGTTACATACTTGAGCAGCTGTGATCTCCACATGCATGGCTCAGCATGTTAAATTTGTTGTTGGGAATTGTAAATATCTTCATGCAGCATATAGAATGGCCCTTTGTTTCTTTAACCATGAAAAATTAAGGAATGGAACTTGTTTATGGTGCTTGTCAGGCAACAAAGATTCTGATTCTTTTGTGGATATTCATGAGTAGGGTCACTAAAATATCACAAGAATACAATAAGGTGGTGGTCGATATTGAGGACGGGATGAGCCTCATTGCTGACGCAGCTATAGTAACCGTTCCCCTTGGGGTTCTTAAAGCCAATTTGATTCGGTTTGAACCGAAATTGCCAGAGTGGAAGGTTGCTGCCATTTCCGAAATTGGTGTTGGTAACGAAAACAAGACCGCCTTACTATTTGACCGAGTCTTTTGGCCGAATGTTGAGCTTCTAGGAATTGTTGCACCCACTTCTTATTCTTGTGGTTATTTTCTCAATCTTCACAAAGCAACAGGCCATCCTGTTCTCGTCTATATGGCCGCTGGAAGATTTGCTGATGATCTTGAGAAGTTTTCTGATGAGTACGCCGCTAACTTTGTGATGTTGCAGTTGAAGAAAATGTTTCCCGACGCACCTGATCCGGTAAATTTTATCATTTTCAGCTACTAATATATACAATAACCAGACATTTCCTATGCTAGAGTAGACTTGTTTTAAGGACTTGCTAATGCTAATCTTACCCGGATCGTCTTGTCGTTCTAGTTTCCTCTATTATTCATAATGGTTTGCGTGTCTCCTAAGAAAGGCATGAGCTGATATCCGAATTTGGTAAAATGTGAAAACAGGTGCAGTATCTCGTGTCCCATTGGGGAACAGATCGAGACTCCCTCGGCTGTTATTCATACGATCCGGTCGGGATGGCAGGAGATTTGTATCAGAAGCTTAAAGCACCTTTTGGTAATCTCTTCTTTGGAGGGGAAGCAGTTAGCGAGGAACACTCGGGGTCGGTGCACGGAGCCTACTCTTCCGGAGTCGTGGCTGCTGGAAACTGTGAGAGCCATCTCTTGCAGAGATTAGGTAACTTCAAAAGAAGGCTCCAGCTGATCTTTAGGGATACTGATGCATTATTAGAACCTACATTTCCCCTCCAGATTTCAAGGATTTGAACGTTCGTCTTCTTTTACCCTTTTCACAAGACTCTGTGAATCCATTATCCATGTCAACTTTACTTTTATTTCCTATGGTGAAAGTATCTTTTTATGTAGCAAACGTTATTTACAAATGCCCTGCACCAATGCAGTAATCCTCATTTCTCATTCGTGCAATTGTTATTTAAATTGACTTGACCTTTTAAATTAGGCGTATTCAGTTTGAATGATATAAAAGTATCAATAATAAATATTATTTGATAATCATAGCATTTTTAAATTGTAATTACGATAATTGTATCATAATAACATAAAAAATTATAGTTAAAATTTGACTTGGTACAAAAAAAAATAATTTAATTTAGTGTTAAAAAATGATTTGACTCGACTCGTAACTTAATAAATTCAACTCAAAAAAATAAATAAATTTTGAGTTATATTATAGGATTCATATAATTCAAATAACTTGAAAGTTTCAGTAATTAGTGTATTGATTTTCAAGTTTGAATCGAATCTCTCAACTCTACATGATATATGTGTGTGTGGTCATAGAAAGTCATTTAAATTAGAATCAATTATTCTCCCTAAGCCTAAAAGTCTCGAGTTCAAGAGTCGTCTGGAGGGTGCATGGTTTATATGTGATCACCTTAGACAAATAAAAAAATAGAATCAATTAATATCATAACATTATAAAATATTTACAATTAAAACAAAAACTCGAACAACTCGATCAACTCAAGATTTTTGAACTCGACTAGATCAATTGTACAAAAGAGTACAAGCAAAAATTAGGAAAATCATCGTGGAGGTAGATTCATGCATAATGAAATATTAATGCAAATTATAGTGTTCTAAATTTATTTCCCGGAGTTCTTATAGAATTTATCACACAATCACATTCGCCCCCAGTACAAATCCTAATATATATATATATATACAACACTTTTGAAATAAAATATTGATTCTTAATATAATATACAAACCCTAATACAAGTAGGAATCATATATAAAGAAGTTTTTATACTATAATTAATCATAAATATTCAACGCTAAATCAAATTTATTTTCCTAATAAACATCAGATTATGCAAAACAAAGCTTATAAAAAGCATATTACTATGTTATTGTCACGTACCATTCTCTCTCGTTGCTCTGAATATATTTCTTTCAACATGGTAATAAGACCTGATATCATCGTGTTTGTATTATGGGGGCTGCTGCTTCTACTGATGGTAATATCGACGATAATACTTTGTTGCTGCAACGACGTGAATCGGGACCTCGAAGCCGGACTAGCGAGCTACTCGGTACGAGGTGTCTGAGCCGTGCAGGCCTCGAGACAGAGCATACGTACCATCGATTTTGCGACGATCAATGGCTGATTCAGGATATGCATTGTCCGTTTTGTCGTGTTTCGATCGACGATTTGGAGTTAACACCGTTGAGTGGCGCTGATCGGAATCAAATCTGTTCGCCCCGAATTTCGACTTGAAATTCCTTCTTGTGTATACTCTGATATATATCCTTTTTTTATTTATCATTAATGTTTACTCTTCTTAAATTACAACATTATATATGTAACATTAAGTGGGATTATATTATGATGCTGAAACTAATGAATTTTTTTTTTATTTTATTTATGACGTTTAATAATTATATATAAATATATCTCATATTAGAAATTAAGTTAAATTAGATCTATAGTAAAAAAATTGTTTTACAGCTGCTGGAAACAAAATCTCAAGGAAAAATAATACTCTTCTTAACATTGAAATTTAATAAGTTCAAAAAAAAATTCAATGTACATTATATATTAGGGTAAACTACGCATTTAATATCTAGACTATCAGTTTTGGTTTCAAAACCAAACCTAACATTTAGTTTTCATTTCATTTTAGTATCCGTTGTTAAAAACTTAATGTGTTTAGTGTATAAACTATTAGTTTTGTCCATTTTAATTCCTAAACTTTCATTTTTTTTCAAAAAACTTAACGTTAAATTTTAAGCGGTCAGTAAAATGAAACAAAAACTAAAATTTTTAACGACCAGCTACTAAAATGAATCAAAAACTAAACTTTAGGTATGATTTTGAAAAAATTGAAAGTTTAAATACTATAATAGAACAAAACTGTAGTTTACATACTAAATGCATAATTTACCCTAAATTTTATTAGGAGACAATAATTTTTTTGCCACTTGATTTAAAAAAGTTGCAAATTTTCATTTTTCCGGTGCATCTTGCATTAGTTTACCGTTTTACATGTCAAAGGTTCACTAACAAAATAAAATAATTTTCAATATATTTATGTTCTAAATAAAAAAAGTATTCAAACATCAATCAAACTCATAATTAATATAGATGAGATTGAGATTGTTTAATATTTAAAATTATATTTAAAAAATTATTATTAAATTGATGAATTAATTTGATATTTTGTTTAAATTTATTTAAAACATATATTTTTCTCAATTGGCTCCAATTAGAATTAGCCACGTAACTAAACACGGTGGGTCTGAATTCCAGCAAATCCCAGATCGGTCCAAAAGTTCAACCCGACGGTCGGTGGGGTCAACTGTCAAGTCTGGCCAGCACTGTGTGTACAAAAATTAACAATATATATATATATATATAAATTGAAGGAACTACTAGAGAAGTCAGGCTCCGATTTCCATCCTACGCGAAGCTCCCTTAGGTTTATCTCAATCTTGGCATCTTTCGGCGGCTACACCGTCTCAGATCTCCGGCCCAACTATAACGCTGACTCTCTTACTGGGCTGATCCAACTATAAGTGATTGTTCCACTTCATCGGCAGCTAATTCCAGGTGATTTATTTTATAAAATCTTGTTTGATTGTCGCTTCTTCTGTGGTTCTAGTTGTAGCCTTCGATTAACATGCGCGCGGATTAGTGACACTAATTAATTTTACGGATTTGCGAAGTTTTTTTGGGGGAAATTATGATAAAAGAAAATGATATTTTGAGTTACAGATTTGTTTGGTGAGTGGTTGATCTGCTTGATTTTAATGGTTGGACTTATATTGACTATAGTGTTTAAGCTGGAGTGTTCACTTTTGTACTGAGAAGTGCTTATGGAATGGAATTTGTGATCATATCTGGGATTTGGAGCTACTTTGAAACTGAAATACTGTGCTGGGACACTTTTAGGTGGAAAGTCTGGTGAAATTGGAGATTTGAGCTTTTTTGTTTGCTTGTTTTACTAGCACTTGCAGCGGTTAATTAGCCTTACCAAACTATTGCACAATACGTTTTCATGCATGTGCAATTACAAGTTGGTTCTGAGTATAAATTTCCCGTGATTTCATTGAATGTTGGCCTATGCCAGGCTGCATTTGGATGACCATTCACCATGCCATACTTATCATTGTTTGCTTCCCTTTTTTTTTGTGTGTGTGGGGGTGGGGGGGGTTCTTTCAACATGCCATATTTAATATCTTGAATGGGAATCTTCAAAAGTTAAGGGAGATTCCTTTGGAGCAAGCTATTTATTTAAAGACAAAAAATAGATGAAGAAACTATGTTCTGCGGTTTAGAAGGCTAAAGATATCCCTCACATGAACATTTGATAAGAGAAAACTCAAATATTTTTTTTATATCTAGACCTCAAACTCACACACAACGGAAAACCAAATGCATTTTGCTTCTGGTATTTTGTTCTAGAAATTAATTTTATCCATCCATCTCCTTTTGTTCTTCCTATTTGTGCTTTGACCTGGCAATTTTGAATACTGTATGAAATGTTACACAACCATATAATGTCTAATGGACATGAAAATTGTGTAATGAACACAATATGCTTTAAGCACAATTAATTTGACACAGTTACTTCGTTTATCCTATTCATGTTTATGATTTTAACACATTCTATAATTTTTGTTTTCTTTGTGTTTACACAATTCAAACAGAGAAAAGAATGAGATAAAACACACATACACGGGATTTCTGGATCATTTGTAACTTTGATTCACTAATTTGCATCTTCTATTCCTGCAATGCATGTAAAACACGGTGGTGGTTAAGATATTTTTTCCTTTTTATTTAACGAAGAAAAAGTGAATTATCTTTTAACATTTGTACTTACTTCCTTTTCTAGATTTGCATTTTACAAATTAGAGATAATTGTCAAGGACCGAGTCATGAGTTGCTTTGACTGTTGTGAAGAAGATGATATCCACAAAGCCACAGACAATGGAGGCCAATATGTGGCTAAAAATTCAGCAGGTAATCCTTTGGCGGAATTTCACATCAGCTTCTTTGGGAACTTCACTTGCATATTTCTGCACCTTCACCACGTGAAATAATTGAATCAATCATAGTAAGTAGGATGGCATGAGATTCTTTGGTGCTTATGCCCATTGTCAGTTGTAGTTTAATTATTATTTAGCTTTAATTTTATGTCTGATTTTTACTAGAATGATATACACACGCACAAAATACATCTGCTATTTTTTAGAACCTAATTTAGTTTACCACTTGATAAGTATTTGACTATCTTTTGCATGTCATGGATGGCCATGCTGTTTGTTCTTTTTACTGAATCTATTTTTCTAATCTGGGTTGAATTTTTCCAAAGGAAATGATGGAGGTTACCATACATCTGAAACTGCATCGAAGAGTGCTCAAACGGTAAAGGTTCAGCCTATTGAAGTCCCTGCTATCCCTGCAGATGAATTAAGGGAAATCACTGATAGCTATGGCACCAATGCTTTGATTGGAGAAGGTTCATATGGTCGAGTTTATTATGGAGTTCTGAAAAGTGGGCAGGCTGCAGCAATCAAAAAGTTAGATGCTAGCAAGCAACCTGATGATGAGTTTTTAGCCCAGGTACAGTTGACAACTAAAATTCTTCGCATTTACCACATCAGATGTAATTTTTGAGTTTCATATTTATATCCATTGATGAATGGAGTTTCAGGTTTCCATGGTTTCAAGGTTGAAGCATGAAAACTTTGTTCAATTGCTTTGTTACTGTGTTGATGGGAGCTCTCGTATACTTGCCTATGAGTTTGCATCTAATGGTTCCCTGCATGATATTCTTCACGGTATATGTGGTGATGCTTTTTTTTTTTTTTTTTGCTCTAGCTATTCAAAGTTGAAAACCATATATAGGAATGCAATGATGTTTGAAGGAAGGATCTTCTTGTGATGCTACTATAAACTTTAATTATAAAGTTCCTTCTATTGGAAATGAAATATTCAGTTTGTAACTTATCTGTTGTGCTGTTAATATTGCAAGATTATTATTTCTTTGATGCCAGGGAGAAAAGGTGTCAAGGGAGCTCAGCCAGGCCCTGTTCTGACATGGGCACAAAGAGTAAAAATTGCTGTAGGAGCTGCGAAAGGGCTTGAGTACTTGCATGAGAAGGCTAATCCTCACATCGTTCATCGCGACATAAAGTCCAGCAATGTGCTAATATTTGATGATGATGTGGCGAAGATTGCAGACTTTGATTTATCTAATCAGGCTCCTGATATGGCAGCCCGTCTTCATTCCACTCGTGTACTTGGAACCTTTGGTTATCATGCTCCTGAGTAAGTTATTTGGACAAACTTAGTTGCTGAATCAATAGTGAATTTTTGTTACTTGTAACCTAGAATGCGGTAGTTTTTTTTAATTTAATAACTGAGATTCTTTAGGGAACAAGCATATGATATCCATAAGTTATTCTCCTATAGATCTTGATTTAAGATTGAATACCTTGAAAATTGACTGTTCGTTGGCAGATATGCAATGACTGGGCAATTAAATGCCAAGAGTGATGTATACAGTTTTGGTGTCGTGCTGCTGGAGCTTTTGACCGGTAGAAAGCCTGTTGATCATACTTTACCTCGTGGGCAGCAAAGTCTTGTGACATGGGTACTTTTCTGCAACTTGTTTTCGTATATCCAGCCTCAATTTCGTTGTTAAACTTTTCAGACATGGCTGATTAATGAAAGGTTTGAATTGCATTTAGGCTACGCCAAGACTTAGCGAAGACAAGGTTAGGCAGTGTGTTGATCAAAGACTAGGAGGAGATTATCCTCCCAAGGCTGTTGCCAAGGTATTGATATACTTGCTCGCTTCCGATCACGTCTGTTTCTATTTGCAAATTCTCTGTGTTAGCACCCACTATTTACCGTGGCTTTAAACCTTAAACTGGTCCTGGCTTGACTTTTCCGGGACTGGTGCCAATGTCGACGTCAGTCACTATCACATTTCCGTGCCTAAAATATCTTAATTGTTCTGATTGCAGATGGCTGCAGTTGCTGCATTGTGTGTGCAATACGAAGCTGATTTCAGACCAAATATGAGCATCGTTGTCAAAGCTCTTCAGCCTCTGTTAAATGCCCGACCTGGACCTGCTGGTGAAACACCAAGCACATAACTTCATGCGCCGCGGTCTTTCCATCTCAATTCCGCCTGCGCGCACGAAAGCATTCACACGTTTTAAGCATCCAAAAGTTGTAACAAGGGGACAATTTTAGAAGGTGATGATAAATTGTTTATTCAAAGTTCCATATGCATCAATTACATACTCGATTCGATTTGTTCATAACGTGTGAGGTGTTCTTTTCTGGTTCTTGCATATATGTTTGATCGTCTTGTATTTTCTTTGCTCTAGAATTTAATCATAACCTCTCTTCCTTGAATGAAATTGTTAGCTTTTCCTTTTCTTTAAAATGGATTAGAAAAAATCACCATGAAAGAAAGATGGTGGTGATGATGATGAACGAGTGGAGGGATGTTATCAGTAGTTGAGAGAATTTGCAGATGCTTCTAAAACAAATGAGGTGAAATTAATTCAAATTTCAATTCCTTATAATATTTTTATATATTGTCTTAATTTAAATAAACTGATTTCATCATCATTACTCAATATGGTAAAGTAATTTTTTAATAAGAGTGGAAATGGGTTGCTCAAAATCAAATTTAAGACATGGCGTCTATTAAAATTATAAAACAACTAGGTTTAATTGACAATATCTTTTATATTATGAATAAATATATAATTTGGTACCTAAATTCAATTTTAAGGTTCAATTTGGTACCTAAATATTTTCTTATCCATTTAGGTTCACGAACTTGACTTCATGGTTCAATTTGGTGCTTAAATGTTTTTCTAGCGCAATTAAGCACTTGAATTTGGTTTTCGATTCGCAACTTACTTGAATTTGGTTTTTGATTTGCAACTTGAACTTTTTTGGTACAATTAGATTCATGAACTTAATTTTTCAGTTCAAATTTGTATTTGAACTTTATTTTTTGTTCAAATTGGTACTGACGGTTTTTAAACAAATAAAAAAAAGTTTAAATACGATTCTGAAGCGAAAAATCAATTTGAATGACTAGAAGAAAATAGGTATTTGTTCTGTGCTCCACGCCGCACTTTGGGGTCTGTTGGACGGTCTCCATGTGGCCTGGAATAATGGAGCTAGACGTCTCATGGTGGAGATGGATAACGCGGAAGCCGTTAGTTTGATTACCACCCTGTTGACTAGCACCGAAAAGGTGCCTAAATTAATGCACCGAAAGGTGCATGCCCTTTTGTTGAAAATATAAAAAATGGAATAATTCAATTTAGTCACTAAATTTTAGGGTATTTACAAATTAGTCCTTAGGTTTCAACTATAAATATCCTAGCTCATTTAGCTTCAAAACCATCCCAAAAGCATTCTAGCTTTCTTCCAATACTAGAGAGAATTTAGAGAGTTTCTTGAGAGTTGTTTTTTCTCCTTTTTTTATCAAGAGAGAATTATCATTGTTTTCTCCTTGGTCGATAGAGAGAAGTTGTAATTCCTATTTTCTCATAGTGAAATTCTTCTACCGTTGCCCGTGGTTTTTTACCCTAAATTTTTAGGGGTTTTCCACATAAATTTTGTCTCTTTTATCTTCATTTTTTATTTTCTCAAATTATCAGTTGCGATTTTGCTCTATCCGATAGCCGTCTTACGCAACAATTGGTATCCGAGCCAGATTTGAGTGTGTAATATCTGCTTATTGTCTTTGTGGTTGCCACCAAAAGGTGGATCCTCCAACATAAGAAAGTAAGAAGTTATTACCCATTCTTTGAGGTTCTAGCGAACTATTCACGATAGTGAAATAGTGGGAGCTATCTGTAATAGAAGCTATGGCAACGAAATTTGATATTGAAAAATTCAATGGGAGAAATTTCTCATTGTGGAAATTGAAGATGAAGGCCATCCTGAGAAAAGACGGGTGTCTAGCGGCTATCAGTGAAAGGCCGATGGATTTTGCAGATGACATCAAATGGAACGAGATGGACGGGAATGCTATGGCAAACTTTCATCTACTATTAGCAGATGAAGTATTGTCAAGCATCGAGGAGAAGAAGACATCTAAGGAGATATGGGATCATCTCACTAAATTGTACGAGGCCACTTCGTTGCACAATAAAATTTTCCTTAAAAGAAAATTGTACACTCTCCGTATGCCAGAATCTACTTCAGTGACAGAGCACTTAAATACACTGAACACCTTATTTTCTCAGCTTACATCCTTAAGCTGTAAAATAGGAGAACAAGAACGTGCTGAACTTCTACTTCAAAGTCTACCGGATTCATACGATCAACTCATCATCAACTTGACAAACAGTAATGTCACCAGTTTAGTCTTCGATGATGTTGCAGCTGCTGTTCTACAAGAAGAAAATCGGCGCAAGAACAAGGAAGACAGACAAGTAAATCTGCAACAAGCAGAAGCGTTGACAACGATGACAACGATGAGAGGAAGATCAACAGAACGTGGCCAAAGCAGCAGTCACAAACATGGTAGATCGAAGTCGAGGAGCAAGAAGAATTTAAAGTGTTACAACTGTGGAAAGAAGGGTCACTTGAAGAAGGATTGTTGGAGTCTAAATAAAAACTCCAATCCACAAGGCAATACCGCAAACACTTCAGATGATGGAAATGCTCTATGCTGTGAAGCATCAACCGCCGTAGAAGGAAGAAAACGATTTGCAGATATATGGCTCATTGATTCGGGAGCAACATATCACATGACCTCAAGAAGAGAATGGTTCCATCATTATGAACCTGTCTTAGGAGGATCTGTTTATAGTTGCAATGATCATGCCTTAGAGATCGTTGGCGTGGGAACCATCAAATTGAAGATGTATGACGGAACAATTAAAGTTGTTCGAGATGTGCGGCACGTGAAAGGCCTGAAGAAAAATTTATTATCCTACGGATTGTTGGATAATAATGCTAACAAGATTGAAACACAGAAAGGAATCATGAAGGTGTTCCGTGGAGCGCTTGTGGTGCTGAAAGGCGAAAAGATAGCAGCAAACTTGTACATGCTAAAAGGAGAAACTTTGCTAGAAGCAGAAGCCTCTATTGCCTCATGTAGTTCATATTCTGCAATGCTATGGCATCAGAAACTTGGACACATGTCAGAACAAGGAATGAAAGTCCTTGTGGAGCAAAAACTACTTCCAGGCTTAACAAAGGTATCACTTACTTTGTGTGAGCACTGCATAACAAGTAAGCAGCACCGGTTGAAATTCAACACATCAAATTCTAGAGGCAAAAGTGTTCTAGAATTGGTTCACTTTGATGTATGGCAAGCACCGGTTACATCCCTAGGCGGAGCAAAATATTTTGTCTCATTTATTGATGACTACTCCAGGAGATGTTGGGTGTATCATATTAAGAAGAAGTCAGATGTGTTTTCAACTTTCAAAAACTTCAAAGCACGGGTGGAACTTGATTCTGGAAATAAGATCAAGTGTTTCAGAACAGATAATGGAGGAGAATATACAAGTGAAGAATTTGATGACTTTTGCAGGAAAGAATGCATCAAAAGACAGTTCACAGTGGCGAACACTCCTCAACAAAATGGAGTGGCAGAGCGGATGAACAGAACCTTGTTAGAAAGAACAAGAGCAATATTGAGGGATGCAGGCCTAGAAAAATCATTCTGGGCAGAAGCAGTCAATACCGCCTGTTATTTGGTGAATCGAGCTCCATCAACTGCAATAGAGATGAAGACACCAATGGAGATGTGGACTGGTAAACCAGCTGATTATTCAAACCTCCATGTATTTGGAAGCATTGTGTACGTGATGTACAACCCCCAAGAAATTTCAAAGCTAGATCCAAAATCTAGGAAATGCAAATTCTTGGGGTATGCTGATGGTGTAAAGGGGTATCGCTTGTGGGATCCCACTGCCCGCAAAGTGATCATTAGCAGGGATGTTATCTTTGTAGAAGATAAGCTACAAAGAAAAGAAGACGATGCTAGCGCTGAAAAGTCAGAGACTACTCATATACATGTGGAAAAGGAGGTTGAACAAGGAGATTCTTCTGAAGCAGAACCAGCTCATGATGAACAAGAACTAGAGAGTTCTAAAGCTCCAATAACTCGTCAATCAGATCGTGTGAGAAGACGTCCCAATTGGCACTCAGATTATGTTATAGAATGTAATATTGCATACTGCCTTTTAACAGAGGACGGTGAGCCATCAACATACCAGGAGGCAATAAACAACTCAGATGCTTCATTATGGATGATGGCGATGCAAGAAGAAATCGAAGCCCTTCATAAAAATAATACATGGGACCTTGTGCCACTACCACAAGGAATGAAGCCAATTGGTAACAAATGGGTCTTCAAAATCAAGCGAAATGGTGACGATCAAGTGGAGAGGTATCGTGCAAGATTGGTGGTCAAAGGATATGCTCAAAAAGAAGGTATTGATTTCAATGAAATTTTTTCTCCTGTGGTTCGACTAACAACAGTTCGAGTACTCTTGGCAATGTGTGCTACATTGAACTTACATCTAGAGCAGCTAGATGTTAAAACAGCTTTTCTTCATGGAAATCTTGAAGAAGAGATTTATATGCTCCAGCCTGAAGGTTTTGAAGAAAAAGAAAAGAAGAACTTGGTTTGCAGGTTGAACAAATCTCTGTACGGTCTAAAGCATGCGCCGAGGTGTTGGTATAAGAGATTTGATTCCTTCATTTTGTGCCTTGGATACAACAGACTTAATGCAGACCCTTGTGCTTATTTCAAGAGGTCTGGTGATAACGATTTTGTTATATTGCTGTTGTATGTGGATGACATGTTGGTTGCAGGACCCAACAAAGATCATATTGAAGAATTAAAGGCACAACTGGCTAGAGAATTTGAAATGAAGGACTTGGGATCAGCAAACAAGATTCTAGGGATGCAAATTCACCGAGACAGAAGTAATAGGAAGATTTGGCTTTCACAAAAGAATTACTTGAGGAAGATCTTGTCACGATTCAACATGCAAGATTGTAAGCCAATTTCTACCCCTCTTCCTATTAACTTCAAATTATCCTCCAGTATGAGTCCTAGCAGTGAAGAAGAGAGGATGGAGATGTCTCGAGTACCGTATGCATCAGCAGTGGGAAGTTTAATGTTCGCTATGATATGCACAAGACCAGACATTGCACAAGCAGTGGGAGTGGTTAGTCGCTACATGGCAAATCCAGGCAAAGAGCATTGGAATATTGTAAAGAGGATCCTAAGATACATCAAAGGGACCTCAAATGTTGCATTATGTTACGGAGGATCAAACTTACTAATAAATGGGTATGTCGATTCTGACTATGCAGGAGATTTGGATAAAAGCAAATCTACTACAGGATATGTGTTCAAAGTTACTGGTGGAGCTATAAGCTGGGTTTCAAAATTACAGTCAGTTGTGGCTACATCCACAACAGAGGCAGAATATGTAGCAGCTACACAAGCCAGTAAAGAAGCAATTTGGTTGAAAATGCTATTGGAGGAGCTTGGGCACAATCAAAAGTTTGTCTCTCTATTTTGTGACAGTCAAAGTGCCTTGCATCTAGTAAGGAATCCAGCATTTCATTCAAGGACAAAGCACATAAGAGTTCAATACCATTTCATTCGTGAAAAGGTGGAAGAAGGGACGGTAGATATGCAGAAGATCCATACCAAAGACAATATAGCAGATTTCATGACGGAGGCAATCAACGCTGATAAATTTAGCTGGTGTCGATCCTCTTGTGGCCTGACAGAAACGTAAGCAACATGATGATACAAGGTAGAAAGAATGGTGTGAAGATATGATTGTTCCAATCAAATCTTCAAGTGGGAGATTGTTGACTAGCACCGAAAGGTGCATGGCCCCTTTTGTTGAAAATATAAAAAATGGGATAATTCAATTTAGTCACTAAATTTTAGGGTATTTACAAATTAGTCCTTAGGTTTCAACTATAAATATCCTAGCTCATTTAGCTTCAAAACCATCCCAAAAGCATTCTAACTTTCTTCCAATACTAGAGAGAATTTAGAGAGTTTATTGAGAGTTGTTTTTCTCCTTTTTTTATCAAGAGAGAATTATCATTGTTTTCTCCTTGGTCGATAGAGAGAAGTTGTAATTCCTATTTTCTCATAGTGAAATTCTTCTACCGTTGCCCATGGTTTTTACCCTAAATTTTTAGGAGTTTTCCACATAAATTTTGTGTCTCTTTTATCTTCATTTTTATTTTCTCAAATTATCAGTTGCGATTTTGCTCAATCAGATAGCCGTCTTACGCAACACACCCCTAGTCAAGGTCACGATTCTACCTTAGTTCGAAGGATTCGAGATGATGCAGAAAAGATGAACGTTTGTTCTCGACTTCATTCCAAGAGAAGCGAATAGGGTTGCCAACGCTCTTACTCGTAATGGTTTCTCGGGGCACATAGGCCTCACTGAATGGCAGAACCCGCCCTAGAACGTCAGTTCTTTGCTTCACGGCGATATGCAAACTGGGGGGGAAACCCCCAACAATATAGCTAAGCCTTTCATCATCTTCTAACAAAAAAAAAAAGAATTAAATTAAATTTTAAAATCAAATTCACATATCTGAAGAAAAAAATCATATTATATGAAAGGTCTTTAAAATAGCTGAAAATTCTGGATCACATCATTAATTTTCAATGAGAACTGGTGAGGGAGGAACGGTGGTGACAAATTGAAAGTACAAGGGATTAACAAATTGTTTTATAGTGATCAAAATCATTTTAATCGAACAGAATGAACATATTGAGTACTTGAAGTAAGTAGTGAGTGATAACTAAAAACATGTTTGATTATTAGTAAACTTCTAGTTATGAAATTAAAGAAAAGAAAAGATAAGCATAATTGAAGAGTTAAACAATTAACCCATGAGCATAATTGAAGAGTTAAACAATTAACCCATGATGCCGTCAGTTGGGAACAAAATTAACGAGAACAAGAATGGCAGAAGATCTACAGAAAGCAGAAGAGAATGGCGGCGGCCGCCTACGATTACGAGAACGATCCGAGATGGGCAGATTATTGGTCCGATATATTGATTCCTCCTCACATGGCATCTCGCTCCGATGTTGTCGATCATTTCAAGCGCAAGTTCTACCAGCGCTATATCGTATGTTTCTCGTCTTTCTTTTCAAAAAAATTGTTGTTAATTTTTGCGCTCTGGGTGTATTTAAGATTTTTCTTTCGTTTTTATATGAAATTTCAATCTGGGTTTCTTTCTGTTTTGTGCTTTTACCTCTTGTTTATTGTGGTTTGTGTTGGTATGTTCAAGAAGCTTGGAATTGAGAATTGGAGCTTTTGGTTTCTGGGTTTTCTTTCTCCTCAAATCTCCATTTTTGGGATTTTTGAATATATAGATGATTTATTGAGTTAATTATGGTTTTTCCTTTAAGAGCCATTATAGCTAGTTAAGGAAACAGCTGAAGAAGAAGAAGAAGAAGAGGTCATGTGTAATTGGGAAGTTTATTTATCTTGTTTACTGGGCCTTCTAATTAATGTCGCTCCCTGAGCTTTTATGAATTTGCCATTGGCTACTGACTGAGAAACATTGGAATGTGACCTTTTCGAATCATCCAGCAGTTGAAAGCAAGCCGAGTTTCTTATCTATTAAACATTTATAGTGAACTTGTCACCTTATAACAATGGCTACTTTCTTTTCACCTTATGAAAATGATGATCCAACCGCTTTCAGTCTGTATTTTCCCGAACACAAACAAGAGGAGGAATTTCAACTGCCTTTGCTAACCTGCATTTGTTTGACCGATTGATTTCTGGTTTTGCAATATACACATTTGGGCTGTTACAGGAAAACTATTTTTTGGATATTCGCTTTTGAAACAAAAAAACTAGGGGTAATGAACGTAGTCTTAATTGTTGAATTTATAAGATGGTCTACATGCTTGAAAAAATTGTTATAGGGATGCATATCCTATTTCCCTTGATGGAACTGGTCGTATCCTTTAATGTTGTTTATATGCAGTTTCTTTCAACTTTGTGGATTTTTATGGCTATATAAATATCTATAACATTCAAGTGCATTCATCTTCCCATAATATTATAGTATTGTTCCCTGAACAACTTGTAACTAATGATTTATGAGACCATGTTTCATGAACAGGATCCTGATCTTGCTGTAGAGGCTATGTCATCAGGGTCGCCATCCCGATCATCAAAACCATCTGCTTCATCGTCAACCTCATCAGCAGCAAATGACGGATCTCGGACACGCAATGCATGTAAAAACTCTTTTGTGCCAATGATGTTAGAGTACAGAAGCTAAAATTTGCAATAAACAACATAAATTAGCTGACCCTTATTCCCATATGTAATGGGGTAAGGGGAGGTAAGATAGTAGGCTGCTCCCAACACCAAGTTGAGAGCAGCTTCCGTGGGAGACCTCCAAATTATGAAATGCCCTCCGTGAGACTCGATCCCACAACATAAAATCGGATAATGTTGTTTATTTACTCGTCCATATTGATTGGTTGTTTCCTTCATTGAACTTGATCCTGAATTTGTGATTTAGGCTCAACCTCTAGAAGTTCAAGGGCATCAGCAACAGCTTCTATGCGTTGGGATCAACGAACAATACAATTTTCTGTCAATGCTTGGGTATACTACCTACCCCCACCCCTTTCTTTCTCCCACATTTGCATATTAGAAAGAAGACAAATAATGTCTCGAAATCTGATTTCGGTATTAGAAAATCAATTTTTAGATGGATCTTTATTGGTTTCGAGAGTTTCGTAAAAAATCAAATTGAGAAGGAACAATGAAATACTATTCTTGGAGTTCAAATCAAATGATTAATACTATTATCGGAGCCAAAATTAAAGTTTATTTAATATTATAATTTTTTTAAAATTCAATGGTAAAATTAATATAAATCCTAGAATTAAGTGATATATAATATAATTTATTAAGACATAATTGTTAGTGTACGTCGGATGAGTATTAATGTAATTGGCATCAACGTTCTGACTGGTGGATTTGGATGATGGGGCTTCAAGTTTTCTTTTTAGGAAGAGTAAATTAGATGAACAAGTGAATCTTCACTTCCATTGATTTCCATACATTAATTACTATAATTAAAGAGAAATTATTTGCATCATTTAATTAAAGGTATTTGTTATCAATATATGTATTGATTGAAGGCCAAATACTTTTTTTACTTCTATTTTCCTTTTTCAGAACTAGATTTTATAATAATATTCACTCAATGAATTACTCTATTTATTTATGGGAATTTCTCTTATTATCTGATTTTTTTTAATAAATTTGGTCAAATTCTAAAATCACACCCTAATTAATATTTTAAAGCAACCCTAATTAGGTAGGTTAAGCATAAGCACAACTGCTATATAAACAGAAAGCTACAAGCTACAAGCTACAAGGAAGCAACTAATAGCAGCAATCTAAAGCTCGGAGGTTCAAAATTTCCTGCAAAGACCATGGGTACGTACCATTAATTTATTTATTTCTTCGATATTTGTATATTCAATTTAGTTTCTCTATTACATGCATACATAATTTTGTTTTCTTTTAAAAACATCGTAATTTAAGATTGAAAAAGATATCATCGATACTAAAATTCTAATTCGTATAATTATTTTAAATTTTGCTAATTCGTTCCGATGAAAATAGGTATTCTTAAAACGTTGAGCCACAGTTGGTTGGGAAGACACTATGGTACATTGGCATCAGCTCTCATGGGAGTGATTGTGTTGGCGTTGGCAGCAATTGTAATTTGGAGTTCGATTAAAGAAGACAAAGCACGAGCGTCGCCACCGCCACCACAGGATACCCCAGAAGAACAAGAAGAAGAAAAGCCAATGGCTGAACCAAAAGAAGCAAAAGAAGAAGGAACAATGGCTGAACCATAGACATTATTATTATTACGATGATTAGTTCAAGTTTTTCTTTATATATATATTTGGATTATCAGTTCAATTATAAAATATAATGTTGGTTCTGATTAGAGTTATTTGAATATATTACATTATATTTAAACGAAAAAAATAGATGTGCTTAAAAAGTGATCCAAATCATGTAAATGCGATTTACGCAAATTATATCTCTCTCAGTGCAATTGGTATAGTTTTTGAAAAGTGATTTTTAAAAGTGTTGTAGAAATAAAATTTTAAAGATATTATACAAAATTGTACTTTAAAATTTAACTGTTTGAGATTGATGTTAAAAGTTGAGTTTGAAAATATAAAACGTCCGTTATAGACATCATGTTGTAAAATAAAAACACAACATTCAAATTATATTTACACTTATATATGAATCATATCAATTTAAACTATAATAAATTCAAAAAATTATTATCATATATGAATTATATATATTTGAAATAAAATAAGAATATAAAAAATACAAAAAAAATAATTATAATAAAACTATATTTTATATAACTCACTATTAATATTTAAATGAATAAATCACAAATTTTAATTATTTTTAAATAATTAAAATAAATATCTAAATTATTTTTTAAAGATGTTAATAATATATTATTAAAATAAAATATAAATAGATAATTGGGTGGAGCCCATGACATTTGTAAGAATAAAATTATAATTTTCTTCCAAATACAAAATTAAAAATTAAAAAACTAGAAATCCTACATTTTTACTGTTGGTTTGAAATAGTCGTTTTCATATAATTTTTTTATTTTTATCCGTTTAACATTGGTTTTACTAATCAAAATAAACTTTTTTCCTTAATCTTTTTATATATATTTTATATAAAACAACTTAAATTTAGTATTTATCTTTTTTTAAATAAAATAATTTAAAATTAATACTTGGAAAATCAAATGTACAAGAACCGAACATATTATTGAACAAAAAGTGTGTGTATATATATATATTATTTATGTTAATTAAATAAACTTAAGTGTGCAATAATAATGCCGTTAAGTTGATGTTAATTATTTTATTATTTTTTACAATATGAAATGATAAAATAATTACTGTCAATTTGAACCAATAGTTTGAGCTGAAAAAAAAACCTAGTTTAGGGGTTAAAATAATTTAATTAATAAAACTAAAGGGTCAAAAAGTGTCCTGTCGCACTAACCAATTTACCTCTTAAAAAACTTATTGTTGTCGTTAAATGTCACGAGTTTAAACACCAATTGAAAATGGCAGACGAATCGTCGCATTGAATCAAGTTGGTGAACTTCGTCTCCGAACAACAGGTAGCTTTATTTTTACCAATTTCTCATCCACTCCATTACTAAACCCTAGTCTGGTTTCGTTGATTATGATCAATATCTCGTTGTTTGGTGTTGATTATTGTCTGGCTTCGATAATGATGGCAGTTAGACGAGGCTAAAAGAACTAGAGGTGAACGAATTGAAGATGGAACTGCTCAAAGGGATAGGCCCTTGTAAGAGGTTTTTTTATTTATTTCTTGGTTCTTGCCCTAATGAATTCGCTCTTTTTTTTCTTCCCTTTTCTTTTCATTTTCTCCAATGAATCTCAAACAATTAATCGTTTTCTCTTTTTAATTTTGTTATCTAAACCATTTCTATGCATATTTTGAAGGAAAATAAAGACAAGAAAGATGCAGAGTTTAATGAACGGTTTAAACATAGTGAGTTTTTAAACTTTTCAGATTGCTGTTATTTGATGATGTAACTGTCTATGAGCTAAACCTTTGAACACTTTCTTCATTTGCAGGGCCACCTAAAGCTCTAGATGAAGACGAAACTGAGTTTCTTGATAAGTTGGAGAGGGTGAGCACTACTTTAATGAATGAATGCTATGGAAACTGTTGGAATTAGATAAATATGTTTGTTCTCTTTTGCAGTGATTGCAGATCGTTTTTCTCCTTTTGGTTGTAGTATTTATTCTTTATATTTACCATAATGTCGAAAAAATTGGTAGTTTCACCAAGTATAAGAGGCTTATAATGTCTGCGATCGTATACGCCGGTAAAGACGTGTGCATGTTAACTCATATAAATATTCTATTAGCCTAGGTGCTACCATTCCTGAATAGCTTAGTGTCATTTTTTTATGCTTTTCAATTTCTGATTTTCTTTTTCTTGTTAATGTAGTCGAGAAGGGAATATGAACGACAAGTAGCAGATGAGGAAGCTGAGCAGTTGCGAACTTTCCAAGTAATTTTCTACCCACTAACTAGTGACATTTGTGATTTATAGCTATGAAAATATTATTAGAAAAGAAGTATCTGCAACCGTGTTGTGCTTGACTGATCTGGCCTTTACCTCCACAGTAATTATTTGAAGTCCGTTGTTTTATTTTGAATTCTCAGTTACGTATCTTAATTTAATGGTAGAACTGCCGATTTACAATTATTTTGAATTTACAAGAATAATTGTTTGATTCTTAAAGACAAGTTATTTGTATTATTTCAAACACACCATATTCAACAGAAGATTCCTGCAATTATATCTACTTTTCAATCATTAGATTCAAGAAATCATGTCGATAAAGACTGAATATTTGATGTGGATAGTCATTTAAAAACTATTTTCATTATCATGTAGTGCATTGTTTGTTTAAGGTGCTAAGTTGTAGTCTCTGAGAATTACAAAGGATCATATATTATTAGTTTTCTAATAGCTGTTACTATAGCAGCAATCTGCTGCTACTATCTTGCTAGATGAAAAGTTTCTTGAGCAGCGTTTGAGTAGTTGTATTACTTGTTTAGCTTAGCCATATGTATATTTGTATTTTGTAGAACCAATTCCAATTTTGTTTTACATTTTATTTCATCCGAGACGCCGGTGTTTGTTTCTTTTTCAGGCAGCTGTTGCAGCACAGTCCAATATCGTGCTTGAAGTAAAAGAAACGTTGGCAGTTCCTGCAAGCCAGGTTGGTTTCAGATCAATTAGTAACATGGTTGCACTTTTTATAATGAACTTTATGGTTTGGACCTTAACCACACCTTGAATTGACAGAGCTTTTATCATGCCATATGATTCGGTAATTAGTTTTGGAGTATTTCGGATTTCATTTCCATGTAATCTAGTTGATTGCAACCTTTGTTTCCTACGACATTAAGTTGATTACTTTTTGCATCGTTGCTTGAAATAAATAACAATAGTGTGTCTTCTAATTGATTGTGAAACCAGTGACAATGGAGGCTCGTAACCAAGTGATTAGCCTCTTCAGCTTTTAATCGGCTCTTGTTTCTGCTTGCAGGAGCAAAAATTAGCTGGGAAGGAGAATCCAGCGACTCGGCCACTAGGCATGACCATAAAAGTGAAGCCACAGGCAAAAAGGGCCAAAACCGAGCCCGGTGAAAAACTAGTAAAAGCACCCGGCGCTGATAATGTGAAATCATCCGAAGGTGATCCCAATAAGTCTCTTAGGTGGCGTTTGGTTGGATGGAATCCCTTGGAATTGGTGGGAATTAGAATCCAATTCCACAACTTTCCCATGTTTAGTTCAAGTTTTTCAAGAGAATTGGAATATCTGATGGAATTCAATTCCATCAAATGAGGGAAAGTAAATTCCATCCAAAAATTGATGAAATTCAATTCCCTTGTTGGAGGGAATTGAAATTTGACCATACTACCCTAATCAATCATTTGGTAATTTATTTATATATTGAATAAAAAATATTTTTTTATTATTTCGGGTCGGGTCTATAATTCATATATTCGGGTCGGGTCGGGTGAAACTTTATTTTGGCCGGGTCGGATCGGGTTTTTTTAAGTGTGATATTCGGGTCGGGTCGGATTCGTGTTTAGGGTGAAAAAAATCGGACCGACCCGAAAATATATATAATTCAGGTTGGGTCGGATTAAGTCACTGTTTTTATTAAATAAAAATAATTTTTTATTATTTCGGGTCGGGTCGGGTTGGATTTCTAATTTATATATTCGGGTCAGGTCGGATGAAACTTTATTTTGTTCGGGTCGGGTTGGGTTTTTTAAGTGTGATATTCGGGTCGAGTCAGGTCGGGTGTTTTTAAGTTTGATATTCTGGTCGGGTCAGATGAAACTTTATTTTGTTTGGGTCGGGTCGAGTTTTTTAAGTGTGATATTCGGGTTGAGTCGGGTCGGGTTTTTTAAAGTGTGCTATTTGGGTCGGGTCGGGTTTAGGGTGAAAAAACCGGACCGACCCGAAAATATATATAATTCGGGTCGGGTCGGATTAAGTTACTGTTTTTATTAAATAATTTTTTTTATTTCGGTTCGGATTTCTAATTCATATATTTGGGTCTGGTCGGATGAAACTTTATTTTGTTCGGGTCGGGTTTTTTAAGTTTGATATTCGGGTCAAGTCGGATCGGATTTTTTAAGTGTGATATTCGGGTCGGGTTCGGGTTTAGGGTGAAAAAAATCAGACCGACCCAAAAAAAATATATATAATTTTACCTTATATATTTAGGAATAATTAAAATAATACCCCTATATATAATTTTTTTCAATTAAGTCAATGTTTTTATTGAATAAAAATATTTTTTTTATTATTTTGAGTCGTGTCGGGTCGAGTTTCTAATTTATATATTAAATAAAAATAGTTTTTGGTATATTTTTTTGTAACTAATTAACATACTCCGATTAGAATGTATCGAAATATTGTTCTATCTTTTGGTAACTTATTAACATATTTTGATTGCGATGATTTTAACTTATAATGTTTATTAGCATAATTTTTATAATTTATTAAAATGAATAATCAATCAATAAAATAAAATTTTCATATTTTTTAATTTTTTATAATGTATTACTACATGTAAGTTGTAAAATAAACTAAAATAAAACAAAAAAAATAAGAAGGGCAATTATATCATTTTACATTACTGAAATCAAATTTATCTTACATGTTTGCGAACTAAACAGAATATGGAATTTGATTCCAATTCCATTTCCTACCAACCAAATAGAATATGAAATTGGATTCTAATTCCTACAGATTCCAATTCCTTTATAGATTCCAATTCCCTCATAAATATTCCAGCGAACCAATCACCGCCTTAATGTTGCCAAGACAAGTCTTGTTTCATATAGTGATGAAAGTGAAGATGATTAAGAACTAAGCATGCCAATCTTGTAAATCGTATCTAAAACTGTAATGGTTTTAAATCCAAATTATTATGCATCGAGTTTGTATTATTAGTTAATCAAATGTTAATTCAGTTGGTTTTATTAGTTAAGGACAAAACAGTTTATTTCAGTTTAATGATTCATTATTGTTATGCCATATTTAGGTTAATTTGACAATAAAAAAAAGTCATAAGAAATGAAATAAAGGTTAAAGGTTAAAATTACTAAATTAATAAGTCGTAGGGATAAAAATATTATGAGAAAATAACCTCATCGACCAAAAATGCCTTATAATATACGATTTTAATTAATTTTTTTTGGATTGCAATCGATAATTCGCAACGCGATCTCCGGTATCGCAAATCAGTTTCCAGATTCGCAACGCGAACTTCGACTATCGTAATGCGAACTAACTTGGACTATCGCAATGTGAACTTAGACTATCGCAATGCGAATATGTAAATCGCAATGCGATAGTCGGCTATCGCAATGCGAACTTTATTGCATTTGTTTCTTAAGAATTTTCTCTAAAAAGATAGTATTCGCGCGGGCGTGTCGAAGATACGTATTACCACGACCACGACCCGAGACGAGACGGACGGCGGCGGCGGCGCGCGAGAGTCCCCCTTATTCTCTATCACTCAACAAGGAAGTGGGAAAGTCAAGCCTTAAATATCATTCCCAATAGTGTTTCCAATACTATGTGGGATTGAGCATTACCAACACTTGTTTCCAATACAATGTGATTATTCAGGAAACAATTAACAAGCATGCACCTTAAAACAACTGAATCAGCAACCAATTGCATTAGTATTATACGATTAAATATGTCATAATTAAATGTCAATCTACAATCAATCGCGATTATTGCAATTTTAAGAAAAACATTCCAAAATAATATCACTATTTAAGGCTCAATCCCATATAGTATTGGGAACAAGTATTGGTAATGCTCAATCCCACATAGTATTAGAAACACTATTGGGAATGGTATTTAAGGCTTGGCTTTCCACTTCCTTGTTGAGTGATAGAGAACAAGGGGGACTCTCGCGCGCGCCGCCGCCGCCGTCCGTCTCGTGGTCGTGGTCGTGGTCGTGGTCGTGGTCGTGGTAATACGTGTCTTTGACACGTCCGCGCGAATACTATCTTTTTAGAGAAAATTCTTAAGAAACAAATGCAATATCGTCGTTGCGATTTTGGACTATCGCAACGCGAACTTGGACTATCGCAATGCGAATATGTAAATCGCAATGCGATAGTCGAAGTTCGCGTTGCGAATCTGGAAACTGATTTACGACTCCGGAGATCGCGTTGCGAATTATCGATCGCATTGCGATTTAGTTGGTCATTTTGGCAAATCCAAAAAAAGTTGATTAAAATCGTATATTATAAGGCATTTTTTGTCACTGATGTTATTTTCTCAAATATTATTTAACTTATATTTTTTTTCTACATAAAATTCATTCAAATCACGGGTGTGAGAAATATCTTCATATACTTTTGAAACGTTATCAAGATTGAAGCAAGAAGGTCCGTATACGAATCAAAAGTTTAGCGAATCGTTTGATGGGAAGTTTGTTTACTAAATGAACGAATATGAACAAGATTTTATATTCGTTTAATTAAAAGAATGAACATGAACAAATGACTCGTTTGTTCATTAACATTCGTGAACGTTTCGTAATTCGTTTATTTATTTGTGTTTGTTTATTTATGTTTATTTATAATCAATTCAATCTACAGATCCGTTTAAAATAGTATGACATAATAAATTTGACCCTTAAACCCATTAATATTTTAAAATACAATTAATTTTAAACTCAAATAAAAAATATCCTTATCAACTAAAGAAAATATAAGCCCTAAATTATTTGAAAAACAAACAAACTTTTCTCAAGAATAAACCCAAAAATTAATTTTAAGTTCGTTCTTTTATGGTTGTTTAAGTTCATTTATGTTCGTTTAGTTGTTCGTGTTCGTTTGTTTGTTTGATTAATGTTAAACGAAAAACATGAACATATCTCAATTCATATTCATTCGATTCGTTTACAGGACTAAAAAACAGGTGATGGTCAACCACAAGTCCACAACCTAACATTAAAGCTGGTTATAAGTTCAAAATGTTTATGTATAGCACATGGGTGAAATAATAAGTTTTTTTGATAAATTTTATTAAATTTTGTAGACGCCTTATTTCGACCATATCATATAATGAATATATTACATAATAATATATATATATATATACTTTTTCATTTTATTTTACAGGACCAAATAAATACACAACAGCCCACTCGGCCCACTTGTGTTCGACCCAGTAACAAACCCTAAGGCAAATTAGGGTTCCTGATGTCTCAGCAGCTTTCCATCTCTCACCCCAGCGCCGCATGGTCAACAGTCCACGTCCAAGAGTCCCGCGGCCGAATCCCTCGGTCAATAACCCTCACCAATGTCTGAGTTTCACGGTCACACGCAACGATCCCGAAACGTCTGGCAACACCAACAACCCACGAAGATAACCAAGTTAGAATAAGACTCAAATGTTTAGCAAATCCTAGGCTATAAATAACGTATGTAATCAACACATAAAGGGGGATTTTTGGTTTTTTACAGAGGATTCACGTAGGAGTACAGAAGAAAACACATGAAAAACTAGCAGATCTCTTGTAAATTTCGAAACAGAAATAAATAAAAGGTATCGCTTTTACCTTTGTTTTTTTATTCGGAAAAGGTCCTATTTCAATCCTGAATTCATTTCAATTCGACCCGTAATCTATATTCTCTTTTAATTTGGGAACCTAACTTTGTCTGCAATTCAATTTGACCCTTATGACATTAGTTCTATCAGTTTATTATTTATTTTTCATATATATATATATACACGTATATTTTATTAGTCTATATATGGTTATTTTATTTGATGATTTCTTTATTTAAATACCATACTTTATATTTATGTATATATACGTATTTATTTATATATTTTGTTCTTACTGTTTTTCTACGTTTCTATCATTATTATATTTCATTTTCATTATTTTATTCCTATACTTTTATTAATATTTGTTTCGCCCAATATTTAATCATTTAGTATTAATATTGTTAAATACACATATACTTTCATTTATCTTATTTATTTATTTTATTTAATGTAAGCTATTGCTTTATATTTTTTTCCTATTCTAACACTTATATATGTATGTATATATTTTTGTTATTTTCATTTCTATTTGCTTTCCATCCTTATTTTTCCTTTATATTTGTTTAATTAAATCTAACATTTTTTTAGAGTACATTTTCAACCGATCAATGGTAAGTTTTGAATCGTTATTTTACCTTTTAATTTAAAATTACAATTTTCTTAATTAAAGACAACTGAAAATTATATAGTACCGGAAGGGCAGTTCAAGGGTGCTAACCCTTCCTTGACTGTAACCGACTCCCGAATCCGACACATCTATGGCACGATGCAGATCAGATAAGAAATTAGGTATCCGATCTACCCATTTATTTTTAAATAAATGATCGGTGACGACTCCAATCTATATTTTTCACGTCGAAGCCCAATCCCGGGGCCCAACCGAAAGACGGTTACGACAAATTTAAATAGATTTGTCAACAAAATCATTAATATACAATTTATATCTTGTTAACAATTCATGGATTGAGTTATTGGACAAAAAATTTCAGCTTTGGCATAAAATTTAAATAATTTTTATATTTCAAAAATATATTTATATTTAAATTTAATAATAATAATAATAATAATATATATAGATATTAATATAATTTTTTTATTGAAATAATAATAACAATCAAAGAAAATTTTCTTTTATTTCTTTTTCTTTTTTATCTCTATGAAAGCATAGGGTTAAGGTTTAATTTGTTATATATATATATAAGGTTTAATTTGTTATATATATATATATAATATATATATATAAAATGTTTAATTTGTTTAGGCCTTTGGGCTTTTATACAGCACCTAAAAGCACAGAGCCACAGAGCAAATGCGCAAAGCTTCAAAGGCTGGCTTGCACGCCTATCACTCGCCATTGTACGGTTTACACCATTTTTCTCTCAGATTTGTTTTAATTTTACGTTCACTTTGCACTCAAGAGGAGAACGAAAAAAAGAAAGAAGTAAACGTGGTTGCAAAACTCTCAACGGGCATGGCCTCAACCGAGAACTCCAGATCTTCAACCGCGGGGTCTCCTGATTCATATATAGGCAGCTTTATAAGCTTGACGTCTAAGTCTGAAATCCGATATGAAGGCGTTCTGTTTAATATCAACACCGAAGAATCCAGCATCGGCCTGAGAAATGGTAAAGAAATTTTTGAAAATAGCTTTCCTTTTTTTTTCTGGGATTTATTTAATTTTTCTTCGGGGTTGTTTTTTTCTATATATTTGAGCTCTATAATGGATTTTTTTTGTGGGTTTTCTTCGTTAAGGTGAAATTTTCTGTCTTGACTAGTTAATGCGAGGTCTGATTTGGTGATGCCTCGAACAGTTCGCTTTTATATATATATAAAGGTTTGCAAGTGAGATAAATGTTGAATGTTTAAACAATTGGTGTTAGTTGAGCAAGTCACTGGACTAAATATCCAGAGGCCTTGATTGTAGGGGGGGAAAGTCAAATCTAGAGATGCACACAGTGAAAATAGCTGATAATTTGTTTTCTGATGAACTTTCAAACATCTGTTTCATATCTCAACTTGTAGGACCTGTGAAACGTGAATAAATTATTCATATTGTTGTCTACCAACTAAAAGTTCATACATATAGCAGTATTTCCTGTATTTTTAACATAACATCTGTATAACACATCAAAGTTTTACATTTTATTTCTCTCTACACAACCATGCTCCTGCGATTAAGTTGGAATTGCACAATTTAGCAATAATAATGGGTTTTGAATTGTTAAGGACTGACTAAAATGTTTTGTACAAGTAGTTACTGATTGTATAAAGAACATCGATGTTTGTTGGAAATTTAATTATAAAAAAAAAGAGGATAATAAATGGAAGAGCTACATATTAGTATTTACATGGATTGCTGCAATAGAATGAATATGGAAAGTGAACATTGTGGCTTACCCCACTAGAAAAGAATCTGTTATGAAATGTATGCATCTATATAATATCGCCTCATTCATACTAGATAGAGAGGAGTATGGCTGTCAGGGCTTCAAATGTTAGTCTTGCTGCTTCGAATATTATTGCCGTGCTTGTGGTTAAGAAAGACCTATTCTATATTTTAGTGACTCTTCTTGTACCCTTGGGGTTTTAAGATGCAACTATGTCCTTTTAAATAATGTTTGTTCCTTTAACATTTTAGTAAGGTCATTTGGGACGGAAGGGCGAAAAAAAGACGGTCCACAAGTTCCAGCAAGTGATAAAATTTATGAGTATATACTCTTCCGTGGAAGTGACATCAAGGTATTCCGAATATTATTTGAACTAATGTACATTGCTAGAGCTATTATCTACCTTTTCAATTATGAAGTTTTGCTTTCCGCCATTGGTCATGGACAAAGAATTGGACTCCGAATTTGAATTTTGGTTGTAGAAGGCTGTTTCTGAGGAAATGTTGAATTGATGTAGTGTAGTGAAGGCGTTTCTATGATTGCAAATATCTTCTGCTTCAGTTATGGTGTCATAAGTTGTTTATTTACTATCTACACTTGGGCCAAGCAAGGCTATGATTGCTTAAAAATTTGTTAGAAGTTCCTTTTGGTCCATTCCGAAATACTTACTGTGTTTTTCTTGGTGTTTTAATTCATTCGAGAAAAACTATTTTACTTGAACAATCTTTATGAAATACAATTCAACTTTTATCGTCTTTCTTCCATTTTAACTGTGGCATTATGTAGCCACAATGCAATTGCTCCAACAATTTTGAGCATTGTCCTCCTTGGAAAGAGGAGATTTCTGGGTAGAATTGACCTTTTGATGCTATGGTGCATAGTTGTTGCACGTGTAATATCTCAGCAGCCATTAATATATGGTTTCACCATGGCATTGATTAAAAATATGCTGTTTTATAAGCTTTTGGCTTTCATTTTACCAAGGTTCATGAAATTCAGCCAATTTGGTATATTAATGCCAAAGAATGCCATAGGATTGCTACTGAGATGTTCCTGGAGCTCAATCTGGTTAGCAGTCTAAGGTTTTGTTACACCATTTATATCTAATATGGATTTTTTACAAGTGAACACATAAGTAAAATTAATTTGTTCTGTCCAAGTTTATGGTGTTATTGAAAGTTGTAATTATGCTACGAGGATAGAGTGTAGATTTCACACTACTAAATATGGACAAAGGAAAAAAGTTTTTCCTGCCCTAAAGCATTTTAATTTAGATGCTTCGTTTTCCTAGATTACAATTTGGTACCATATTCTTTTAGTGAATATAGAAAATCCCTTGTTTATTCATGCCTTGTCTTCTTTTCTTGTTCTGCATTTGTTTTTTTAGGACTTGCAGGTTAAATCATCTCCACCAGTTCCAACCCCGACACCTATACACAATGATCCTGCTATTATACAGGTAGATAAAAGAAAATGGTTTTATTCTCTCATTTCTCCATTTTCCTCTGTTTCTCCCCCCCTTTTCCTGGATATCCCTCTAAATTCTGTTTTCCCCATCCTTCCCACCCGTGTGCGTCACTTTTCTTAACAATGTATTTTCTGCTAAGATGCATAGATGTGCATAATCAACTTAAATTTGGACAAAAGCTTTCAGTTTCAAATAGCATTACAAATTTGCATTTTGAGAATCCAATTCTATAATTTTCAAGCTTCAATTTAGATACATCTGTATTAGTCAACTTGTCTGACATCTGTTGGGTTCTCTTCTTCTGCAGTCTCACTATCCCCAGTCTGCAATTGCATCCGGCAGCTTTCCTTCTGCTTCAAGCTCTATACAAGATCCAGGTTCCCAAACTTCGTCTATAGGACTCACAAGGCCAACATTTCAAGGCAATCTTCCATTATATCAAGCTGGTGCAAGTTTAGGGCCATGGGGTTCATCAACTGCTCCAAATGCAAACAGTGGGCTTTCCATGCCTATGTACTGGCAAGGTTACTACGGATCTGCAAATGGTCTTCCTCCACAGCAGCAAACTTTGCTCCAACCCCCACCTGGCTTATCAATGCCATCTCCCATGCAGCAATCTATGCAATATCCAGCTATGAATGCATCTTTACCTACTGCAGCTTCTAACATGCCAGGTTCTCAGTTACCTGAAAACTCTTCTCTTTTGCTGCCACCCTTTGGTTTTGGCCCCATGAATTTGCAATCTTCTGTTCTTCCAGCACAGTCTTCTAACTTAATTTCAGACTCATTAACTACTTTGAATCAAGATAGGGCTTCTTCTTTACCTCTTCCTACTGCAGCTCCAAGTAGTAGCCTGCCATTGGTTCCTCCATCAAGTACTGCTTTAGATAAAAGTTCTGTAATGTTATCTTTTTCTGAAAAACCAAAGACAGTCCCTGATCATGTGATGCCATTCAAAGGCATGCCTGAGTCTGCTTCCTCCACCTCAGGGACAAGTTCAGTTTTAAATGATGGAATGCTTCCTTCTTTAGTAACCGGGGGCCAGCTTTTACAACCTGGACTGGTCACATCATCTTTGTCTATGTCTTCTCAAACAGCACAAAAGGATGTGGAGGTTGTTCACGTGTCATCTCCAGAATTGACATCAGCCCCTGCACTAGCACTTGTACCTGCAAAAACATCACAACCTGTGTTAGGACAAGCACCACAATCATTGTCAGCACAGGCATCACCACCATTATTAGCACAACCGCCAAAAACAGAAGGCCAGGAACCTATATTGCCTTCACCTTCACCTTCACCCTCTGATCATAAGGTATTGCTTTTGTTTTGCAAAATGAAAGGGCTGTAAAATCTGAGGAACTTTGGTCCTGTGACATTTAGTGTTTTTCTTTTTTCCTTTTTTTTTGAGAGGGTTAGTGAGGATCATGGAACACATCTTTTATCCTGTGTTCCATTTCCTACCCCCACCTTCAAGGCATACGATTTACAACATGATTTTTCCCTACTGTTTAAAAAGATTAATTTAATGGAAATTGATACTAAAAGTTGTAATACTTGGGGCATGTTAAACAATATTGAAGCATTGCTATAAAGTTCTTCAAACTTGAAAGCATTCATATCATAGACAGTGTGCAAAAGATTGTTTTTGTGGACACAGAAAGAAGTATTCAGTGTCTTTTACTATTAAATTCCTATTTCCTTACTCTTAAAGGGGAAAAGATGGAGATAAAACAGGGATTTGTTGCATTCCAAGCTTCTGAAAGTAAATCATTCCCCTAGAAAATTTGGTTTTAGACTTCAGATGATTATATCTCTATAACTAACGGACATGTGATTTTCAGATTTGGAAATTACTGTGTGCTTTAGTTCAGAGTGTTCGGTTCCTGTTAGTCTCCTCTAACTGAAAGAACCCCACTTTTTGACAGAAATCTTACTATCATGGTGATTTGGTGCAACTGATTTGATGTTGCTAGGATCTTAAAATGAATTTCAAACTACAGACCTCTCCCAAACAATGTGGCTAAGTTCCTAATAATTTTTTAATTTCATTGAATTTAGAAATGTTTTCCCTTGAGTAATGTATAATCTATTACACTTGCTGACTAGCGTAGTCAATTTGTCTCTTGTTTCCTTTTGACAGATGAGGAACTGTATTACCAGATTTCTTTAGTTGTGGCCGGTTTTACCATTTACTATTAATGGCTATAGTCTTTTAAATAGTTAGGATGCATACTTGTATGTAGTGATATATCGGCTTGAAATGGTTACATGCACTTTTACCCCCTTTTTGATGTATTTTCTGCTGGTTATTGCGACCCTCCTAGCTACATGGAGCTCCAATGCACATTTATCATGGTTATAGAGGAGGGAGAGGTAGAGGAAGAGGAGGAAAAGAGGTTCGTTTTCTGTTTCTTTGATTTACCAGATTGTCATTTATGATGCTAATTTTTCAAGCCCCGGAATTAGCCAACTTCGTGTCTGTAATGAAGAATGCATTCAATAGTAGTTTCAAAAAGTTCTGAATAACATTCAATGACTTAAAAAAACTGATTGACATTTGTGTAGAGGACTATTTGTTTCTAAATAACATTTACCGTAAGCAGATAATACCTTCTTCACCCCAAAGCAATTGAGCTGAACTTTCAGTATTTCGAAACATGAATAATTTGACTGAACCATTGTCCCTATACCCCCCCTTTTTTTAGAAAAGAAAAAACTTGATTACCCCTACCTTCCATGTTTCGTAATTCAAACCTTGCGTCTTGCAACAAAAAAATAAATAAACTTGTTTGGTTCGTTTTTGAAAAATGAAATTCTATACTAATCTTCACCAAAATGCTTTGGGATGATACCCTTGGATATTCTTGAACATATGGAATTGATGCATAAGAGCTTATGCTTCTCTGACACTTCTAGTCTGTGTGAGACTGCCTACAAGCATGTGTGGTGTTCTCCAGATTTCATGGCATCATTTCAATCAGTTTAGGTTTATATCAGTCTAAAGGTTGCGATAAAACATACAATTAAAATATATATATTTTTTGTGTAACTTTATGATGTAATCTTATTGCAGTATCGTTGTGGGAATTAAATGATCATGACATGTAATTTTTAAGTTCTATGTATCATATAATGTTTATTTTCTAATTGTAGAAATTCCAAAAATTGCATTTAAAAGAAAAGTCAAAAGGCTTAAACAATTTTAATTTACTTTGCCCTTCAAGGAAATGATACTACCAACTAAACCCTCCTCCCTAGGAAAATGCTCATTCGAAAAATATCGCTTATTGCTTGACAAATTGTTTAAGCGCTATACTCTATTGGTCTTTGCTTTGCCAACCATGTTGTACTTGCAAGACTTATGACCTTTGTGTAGTCCAATGATTATAGATTGTTTGTAATGTCAACATTTTGCACTGCAGATTGCACTTTCGGCAACCAAATTTACAGAAGAATTTGACTTCACTGCAATGAACGAGAAATTTAATAAGGATGAAGTTTGGGGCCATCTTGGCAAAAGCAGCCGAGCTCAGGAAGATGCTGATGATTTACAAAATGAAGATAGTGTTGAATCGTCGGAAGTAGAAGTTAAGGTAAGAGCTCCCAGCATACTTGCTTGCCAGTTCAGTTTCCATACTTTAGTTCATAAATTTCTCTCAGTGCTGTTAGTTTTCCTTCTTTTGCAGCCTGTATATGTCAAGGATGATTTTTTTGATTCCTTGTCCTGTGATTCTCTTGGTGGTGGGTTTCGTGGTGGGAGGACTAGATTTTCAGAACAAATGAGAAGAGATACAGAGGTACTATATTCCATCGCATTATTCACATCATGAGTATTTAAATGTATGTATGCATGCATGCATGTATATTTCCGGATTAAAAATAATCTTACAACTGCTTACTCTTGGCACTAGAATCTTATATCTGCAGAGGTCCAAGATGCAATAAAAAAAAGTGCTTGCTTGCTGAAGGCACGATACATATATGCGTCTATAAATCTAAAATAAGATATAGCATTATGTTTATGAACTCTAAAGAATGTTATGGTTGGTTGTAGGAACAATGCAAAATTTTCTTTTTCTTTTGTTGATCATGTTGGTTTTTCTACATTACCGTATCCTTGTTATATATGCATTGGGAAGTAAATAGAACACTTAAAATAAAAGAAATTCAAGAGAATATCTATCGAGCTTTCTTTTTTCTGGCACCTACTTAAGAAAAACGCGTCTAGGGACACTAGGCATGTATCGAAGCAAATGCACTTCATCTGAAAGGAAAAGAGATGCGTTTAGGCATATGTGCTTGTTTAGAAATGACAAGTTCAATGTTGAAGATGAGGGAATTGGAACTTGGACTTTGACCAAATAAGTTACACAAGTAAAAACAATCATTGTTATGGCTTCTTGGCTTTCGATGGATTTTGCATAAACCTCTGGCCTAGCATTTCATGATGTGTTCGTTTCTTCACACCATCATGATATCGTATTCTCGACTTATACTCTCTTTACAATATCTATATAGACCTTTGGCGATTTCCCAAGGCATCGTGGCGGTAGAGGCGGCCGCGGACCTTTCCATGGTGGTCGAGCACGCAGTTCTTATTATGGAAGAGGCGGCTATGGTTATGGAGGGAGAGGTAGGGGATATGGCGCGGAGAATCGTGCCAACTAGTTAGCAGCTGGAATCGAGTACAATTAGTAGATCAAACTGTTAGCATAAACGTATCAACGTATGTGCCCATCAAATGAAGATTGGTCTTTGATTGTACTCCTATAATGGTACCTGCTTTAGGATTCAGACTACCGACCTAAAGAAATAAAAAAAAAAAACAATCCAGAAGAGGAGAGAGATTTCCATTGCACTGCTACATTATAAAGGCTTTGAATGATTGGCTTGTGAGGGTCATTTGATACGTAAACCCTGTGTTCTTTTATAACGGTATTCTGTATTATGTGAATTCCAGTTTTAATTACACGTTAAAGATTTTATTTAATGGAAGACTATTACGGGCCAAGGCTTTGTCTAGTTGAATGCATTCTTGATTTGAAATGTATTAAGATTTGATAATTATTTGTATAATAGAGCACTGTTTAGTTAGACTATCATTAAGAAACAAAATAAATAAATAAATATATGTGGCAGGATTCGTTTACTCGAAAAAGTTTATATTTTTTCTAAGATCATAGGATGAATGAAAATAAACGATTAAGATTAATAGTAAAAAATAAGAAAATACTAAAAAAGAAAGAAAGTAATTTTAACTTTCCATTTTCAATACCCTGGTTATCTTGCAAATACGTATAATTAAAGTTTATACTATGTATAGATATATCCTAACCTTAGATATATATTTTTGATATTTAAACTTGGTTTTAAATACTTAAACTTCACTCTTGGTTTAAATGTGTACTTGTAATACTTAAAATTTTGTACTTGTAATAAATAACTTATTTGATTCATGAATCAAGTTTAAATATCCAATTGCATAAAAAGGGTTTAGATACTGACTAGAATATTGAGGCCAGATTAAAGTATCCAATTAGATTAAAAAATCAAAGCTTAATATAAAAATAAGTGTTGAAATTATACAGTTTTCCCAAAGTGGTGTATAAACTTTTTCGGTCAATACAAGTGCCTAACGTTACAAACATAATCACTTTAGATGTCTCGACCGTAACAACCGTTAAAATATTTCGTTAAGTGATATGTGTTGAATTATGGTAATTTTAAAATTTTTATTTAAAATTTTAAAAAACTTCAAATATTTTTTTATTAAAAAGCTTAAAATTTTTGGAAATCTTAAAAACTAGGTTTGAAAATCTTAATTTCAGTCTTATATCCATGCCGATCGCCACTTTTATCGCTGTTGTCATAGACTGAACCCCTGGACGCACCTCCACTCGGAAGGTAAGTTCAAGGTTAGTAATTTTAAGGTTGATTACGGGATTTGGATTTTTTTATATAATTTTGGAAAAATTATTTTACTTAAAATATAATAATATTTTAATTTTTTATTTTAAAATAATAATATTTGTAATGTTAAGAATATATATTAACCGGAAAAAATTTGAACACCACTAAAAATATATCGTTTGATATTTCTTTTTATATTAAGCCAAAAATAAAAAAAAAAATGGTTGTCACTTATTTCCATATATAATGGAGTAAACTACCCCTAACACCAGGTTGAGAGCAGCTTCTGTAAAAAATCTCCGAATTATGAAATACCCTCCGTGAGACTCGATCCCACGACCTCAAGGTTAAGAACCTTGTGCTCTACCAACTGAGCTGGATAGTCATCTCTTTTCTTTTCTTTTCGAGTGTCATTAGTTTATTCTTGCATAATACAATTTAATTTCCTAAATTTCCAAGCTAAGCAAAGCCTACATACACTATTGTTCCCCTCCCCCCCCCCCAATATTCTACCTTGCCAAAATAGAAAGAAAAAGAATATCCTATTGTCCAGGCATTCTTGCGTAGCAAGAAAATTCATCAAATTTCCAATAAAATCACCCTTTGATACCTCAAGGAAAGAACAATAACAAACCAAAGCTTACTACAACATATGAGATCAGATCAATTCTGCCCGGAGAGGCGGACGGTTCGCACTCTTCACTGAGTCAGTTTACGAGAAAACGAAAAGTAACACCAGAAAACCATAGCCTATAGCCTTATTCCAAGAAAGAAAAAAAAGACGATAAGAAAAGAGAACATCTCTGACAAAATTTCTCTCCTTATTGTTCTGTTTCGACTGACCAAAATGATGGTCTACAACACGAGCAAAATTGTTGAGAATCCTCTGCAATACATTTACGAGCCGTTTCGAACTAGGACCACAGGTGTTCTCTTCTATATTCTCTCACTATCACGGGCACACCTGTTGGAGGAATCTAAAACAAGACAAGCCAGCTAATTGATTTACAAACTACTTGCAGCAAAACTAAGGGATTTATGTGCAAATGGTTTTTTTATCGTGTTGCGTTTACAATGTTTGCAGACATAACGAATATTACAGCATTTTGCAGTAAATAAAGACGGCCAAAACCGCAAAAATAGAAACCGTAATATCGTGTTGCAGCTGCTATTTAAATCCCAGACAAATGATTACGGCTAATAGACAGGCTAGGAAGGAAAAATACCGACTTGAAAATATTCCGTGCTTCTAAATAATGATACCCTACTAAGTTTTCCTTAACTAAGTTTTAATCCAATTATGTTTCTTTTCGAACAATCGAACTAAAAGAAGCGTTATAAAATCAAAACTTACCATGCCATAATCCGTGATTATCATGGAGACGTAATCTGATGGTGTAGCATCGTAACCGTCAACAGAAAAGTTTATAATCATCAGCTCTTAGAATACAGGCATAGTTCCACATTTATCAAACTATAAACACTTGCACTAAATTCAGAAGCTGCAATTTTTCTTGATTGACAAAACCATCTTAGTAGTTGATATCCTCTCTGCCATGAACCTTTGAAATGGCTTCTGGGTTACCTGCAACAGATGCCTAAACCACATCAATTTAAGTGATCAAAATGACGAATCAAGTCTAGATCAAGCAAAAGTTGACACCAAAATCTATATCCGGAAATGACTACCAAGCTCATTAAAACATATTGAATCAAGCTGCACCCTTTCATGAAATTTATTTGCTTCACAACACACTAATACCGGTACATGGAATGCGTGAGCAACCATAGCAACACAAGCAGTTCCAACCCTTGAGTAAACTGTTCCATTAGACAAGACTGATGAAGCACCCAGAAATACGTGATTAACCTCTTGCATGATACAAGAAACAGCATTTACATGAGTGTATGTACAGCTAAGGCCCTTCCTCACCAACCTCCATACTAAGAGTTGTCCTTCAAGCTTTGGACGAGAGTCAACCACTACAACACGGAATTGTTTGCCAAGTTCATGGGCATGCAATAAAATCATCTCAACTGCAGAGGATGCACCATATGTGAGAAGAACGTCACCATCTCGAATCTTTGTAACAGCATGTTTGACTATCACCTCTGCAATGATGATCTTTTCATTTATGAAATGATCAATATCTGACATCAGTGTAGCTTTTGCTTCTGATTCAGACAGAGCCAATGGTAATTTTGCAATTCAACTCTTTAAAAACTTGATTGCATTGCCCATACTATTCGACAGTGGCCTGCATTCAATCAAGAAAGAAACATAGCTACTTATCCTTGCAGTTAGGTCTCTAATTAGAGTTTTTCTGGTGGAGTTGAGTAATCCTTGATAGCCTCTTTGAATGCTTCAAACATTGCAATACAACGTGCATTGCCACTCCATATATCCCCAGACAAATACTGCAATCCAACCTGACAAAGTAACAAAAGCCTTAATGAAACAAAAAAATCATCGGTACTGCTATCTCTTTGACAGATTGATCGACTGTAGCTGATCTACTAATAAAAACCACAAGAGATGCCGAAGTAAAAACAGTAAAGCATTATTTACAAAGAACATATTACTGGAAGGTATGACGCAATCAATAATTAAGTATTACTATTCTATATATCATGGTGGAAATTTTAGATTCCTTGTATGATTGCCACATGTCTGATCAATAATTAAACAATTATCTTTCAAATGTATCCTAAATGGACATGTATCAGCAATTTAAATCTGCTATGGAGTTTAAAGATTACCAGTCATATACATTATTGTACATTGAACATATGCATAGATGTGGATATATTTCATTTATGCATGTATGTGGGGGCATGTGAACTGTTTTCAATGTGCAAATGAGCAAGTCAAGTTGAAAGGAAAACCTTGTAGACAGCAGGGTGCATTGAATCAAGTTCAAAAAACTTGGTCTCTAAATCAGGGAGCTGAGTTCCATGTTCGTACTAAGGCAAATGCCTGAACAGCTCCACTCTATTCCTAACTACAGTTTGTTTCACAACAGCACGCTTTTTGGCTTTCTCTACTCGGCTTGTATCATCATATTGCATTCGAGGATGAGGAGCATCTTTCTTCCTTTCTTTCTCAGGTGCACGATCACCTACCTTCTTCTCAAAAGCTGCAACTTGAGAACCATCATTCTTTTGTGATGACAGTTTTGCTGCTTTACTTGGTTTTGAATGGTCGCGACCTTAGATGCAGCACTTGATGCCTTAGTCCCTTCAGCTAATAATACATTGTATCAACAGAAACGAAGTTATTAAGGGTTTTTTTTAAAAGGTGAAATACACACTATGAAACAAATATGTATGGCTCAACAATCAACTCATTTAGGTTTTTAGTCCTGTTTAGGGAATACACTAAATATTAGAGTCACACAGAAAAAGCCATGCAGTGGAAATGCAAAGATGGTTTACGAGCAGGAAGTCATTCAAACAAAGCTAATCACTGTTGCTTTTGAAGCACCCATGTCCATCACTTGTGTTTGAAACATTTTCAAACATGGGTACTATGACATGATCCTCCAAATACATGAACTTGGAAAAAATGAAAATACACATGTGATGCACAAACCCCCAAGTCCATGTAACATAAACGTGAAAAGGAAATTTCAGTAGCAGTATGTACCCTTTTGCAGCAACCTTGGCAGCTTATTGAGCTTCCTGCAGGGCACGTCTTTCAGCTTTAGAAGTTTTCTCTTTCAATGATTTTGAACTAACAGGTCGATCATTCAGTACTCCAACTGATGCTCCACCAGCCTTCTCCGCATTCAATTTTTCCCTTTCAGCTTGGAAACACTTCAATTTCACAATTCTTTAAAATAAATAAGCAAGACTCTAGTACATTCAACAATACAAGGAAAGATTCAGGGTGGGGAAGTGGAAAAAGTTGCTCAGCTAGAATGACGCTGTTTCCCCCTAATATGCAACCGTGCCAAAGCAGCACTGTGAGAATGAAATATATGCATTACATATGAATTAGTTAAGATTCAATATGATTATATTATTAAAATGTATAAAAACATTAATTTGGCAATTTCAATTTCATTATATTTCTCCATGAATTGGAGAAATATAATGAAATGTAATATTTACAGGTGTTTTATCACATAAATTACAACATTTTCTAAATAGAAATTCAATTCCCGAATGTTATCACTGACGTCATGTAAATTCATCCAATAAAGTATAACAATCACTTGATATTTTTTTCACAAAGAAAAATAACAAAATAAATCAAGAAAAATGGTTTACCACTTACCAGAGATTCCCGGAGGCAAATTAACCACCGACACAGTCGTAAGCTCACTCGCGGGTACACTGCTCGCCTTGACACCCGGATAGGAGGATGGCAATTTCACGGTAACAACCTTACGACTAGGCGATGACGACGATGGCACGTCGTCGTTTTCAGTTGGAATAGTTACCGTTTTAGCTGAATACGAGAACGCCGTCGTGGCGGAGGTAACTTGTAGATCCGTACGGAATAACGTATCGGAATTGTGATGTGGCGGCGGAGGCAACATTACGGGGGAATTGAGTCGGCGGAGAGAGAGTGATCGTTAACCTGAGCGGAAGACGGAGATTGAGGTTGGATCGGATCTAGCTGACGTGGAGGATCCGAGCAGGAACGTTCGGGTGGCGCCGCCAGTGTAAAGAACCCAACTTGACGGACCTTCGGGTCGCTGACTGTTCGAGCGGAACGGCGAGGGTCCATTGGTCGGAAATGAATTATTTTGGGGGCGAATGGAACACTTCCTTTTCTTTTCTTTTTTCCCCTAATTAAAGGGATTTCATGAAAGAAGATTTTCCCGGGAAAATTTTAGGGTTTTAATGGAAGAGCGAAATATAATACATTTTGTTTAATAATTTTATTTTGTCTATTTGCGTTGAGAAAATCGTCTCAGTGACCAAAAAAAAGTTATAATATACGATTTTAACCAACTTTTTTTGGATTTGCCAAAATGACCAACAAAATCGCAACGCGAAATAAAAATCGCAACGCGATCCCCAGAATCGCAAATCAGTTTCCAGAATCGCAACGCGATTCTTGAAAATCGCGATGCGATAGTACAAATTCGCATTGCGATTTTCCATAATCGCAACGCGAATATGAAAATCGCAACGCGAACACATAAATCGCAACGCGTATCCGTAAATCGCAACGTGTATCCGTAAATCGCAACGCGTATGGGTAAATCGCAATGCGTATCCGTATATCGCAACGCGTATCCGTAAATCGCAACGCGTATCCGTAAACCGCAACGTGTATCCGTAAATCGCAACGCGTATCCGTAAATCGCAATGCGTATCCGTAAATCGCAACGCGTATCCGTAAATCGCAACGATAATCCGTAAATCGCAACGCGTATCCGTAAATCGCAACGATAATCCGTAAATCGCAACGAGAATCTGTAAATCGCAACGATAATCCGTAAATCGCAACGAGAATCTGTAAATCACAACACTGAAATTTTGGGTATATAACACTGAAATCATAAACTAAATCCCTAAATCGCAACTCATTCCATCTCCATCTATCACTCTCTCCGGCGACATCCGTTCCTATATCCAACGACATCCTTCCCCATCCGGCAACAGGTCTTAGTTTCGCATCTCGTTTGTTTAGTTACAACCATGAAATCATCTAATGTTGATCATGTTTGGATAGATTTGTGTTTTGGAGGGTCATGGGATAATGTTAATGGTGTTTTACAATATATGCCTTTACCCATAAATCTTCAACTAAAATTGTCTTTACAAAAGTTAACTTATGAAACTCTAATGCTACGTGTTTCAAATAAATTGAATTTAGAGCCCCTAAGTGGATTTAGGCTATCTTATCAGAGAAATGGTAAAGTTTATTTGTTAACCGACAATGAAGATGTTGAACGATTCATTGCTTACATTAGTGTTTCACAAGATGATGTTACATTGTATGTTGTTGAACCTAGAAGTAGTATTGTTGGGTCAGTAGCGGGTAGTAATCAACTAAGTTTTTCTCAAAACCCACAACCTTTCTCTAATCCAAATCCCAATCAACTTTCAGCACCAAATTCCGGTTTTCGTATTGACCAGTTAGACGATGATGAGCCAACAGAAAAAATTGTGAGTACTAGTCAGTATTCGAAATTTGGTCTTGGTCAATATCCGGACTTTGATATTGGTCAATACACGGATTTTGATGATGTTTCAGAAGAAGAAACAGACCATGCGTGTAATGATATTGATATTGGTCAATACCCGAATTTTGATGATGAAACAGCCGTTGCCGAAGAATGTAATGTTGATGATAATGAGGAGGAAGTTACGACTGTGAATGAACATGTTGAACATCCATTCTGTAATTCATATAATCCTGAAGAAGAAAAAGAAGAAGAAAAGTCCCCGAAGAAAAGAAAATGCCACGGGCGTATAACTGGAATATGCCAGAATTACTTCAGATACCGGAAGAAGAGTTGATAAAGAAAGCAGTTGATTGTTACACAAAAGTTATTCGTATCAAGAAAGATGATTGTTTTGATACAAAGGAAGACTTGAAGATAGCTTTATATACGAAATGTGTGGAAGATGGCTATCAACTAAAAGTTAACAAATCAAGCAAAGATCGTTTCGAAACAAGGTGTATGATTGACAAAAACTGTACGTGGCGTATGATTGCAAAGAGAATAAAAGATTGCAAAATGTTTCAAGTTAGGACTTTTATTGATAAACATACATGTTCAAGAACCCAAGTTTTTCCTCACCATAGACAGGCAAACAAAAAGGTGTTGGGTGGTTTTCTGGCTGAGTTAATGTTTTTGAATGGCGGGGTATATCGGGGACATGAAATTATGACTGACATGAATGCTCGGTTCAAGATTAGTATATCATATTCTCAAGCTTGGAGAGCCAAATGTTATGCCTTGGAATTGTTGAGGGGGTCGCCAGAAGCATCGTTTGCCCAACTGCCGGCTTATTGTCACAATTTAAAGCTGAAAAATCCTGGGTCGGTAACTCATATCAAAACAGATAGAGATGGACGCTTTGAGTTGCTGTTTATCGCCATTGGTGCTACGGTTAGTAAATCAATATAATTTTGTTGACTCATTTTTGTTAGTTACATGCATTTCACATTTAAATGATTATATTTCTTGTGTATATTATTTTGTAGATTCGTTCGTTTATTACTTGCATGCGCCCAGTTATTATAGTTGACGGAGCACATTTGAAAGGTCGATACCTTGGAGTAAACTTATTAGCAGTAGCCATGGATGCTAACAATGGGATATTGCCAATAGCTTACGGGGTTGGCAAATCTGAAACCTCTGATTCATGGACATGGTTTATGGGGCATCTTAGGGATTGCATAGGTCCTATTAGCAATCTGACAATCATATCCGATAGGGCAAACTCAATTGACAACGCTGTTAGAAGGTGTTTCCCAGATGCTTTTCATGGACTTTGTGGTGTTCATTTGTATAGAAATCTAAATCAAGGTCTGCTGGTATAAAAAAGCACAAATGGACATACTGGAAGGCTGTAAAAGCTTATCGGGAAGTGGATTTCAATAAGCATATAAATTGTTTAAGACGTGTTTTGCCTCAGTGTGCTCAAACACTAGAAGATGTCGGTTTGAAAGATGGTCAAGAGTACATCAACTTGGAGCAAGATATGGTTTCATGACGTCTAATAGTGCAGAATCAATCAACGCTCTAAGTCGTCATTCCCGGAAATTACCCATTACTATGTTAATGGAGTTTTTTCGAGCCTCTATTCAACAGTGGTACTACAAGAAAAGAAACCATGCAGGTATTATTTCTTTGAATTCGTAACTTATCATATTTATATATTTACTAAGTATTGTTTATTTAAATTTACAGGAACATTGGAACATCGTGTTACAACATGGACTGAAAAAAAGATAACGAAACGTGTTGTGAAGTCAACGTCATGGAGAGTTGAACCATGTTCAAACACTTTGTTTCAAGTACTGGATAATAACTTAAATGGGCTAGTCGATCTAAATGCAAAGACGTGTAGTTGTATGAAATGGCAAACATCTGGTTATCCGTGTGGCCATGTTATAAAAGTTGCTCTTCATTTAAACCAAGATGATTCAAGCGCATACGCTATGGATTGCTACACTACAGAAGTTTATCGACAGACTTATGCCGAGATTGTCTACCCTATTCCACATCCTTCTGAGTGGGACATACCAGATGACTTACAAACAGTTTTGCCACCAGCCATGGACAGAAGGCTACCTGGCCGACCAAAAAGTCACGATCGTATACCGTCTAAGGGTGAAGAGAAGAAGAGATCGACATGTAGTCGGTGCAAGGAAAGTGGTCATACAAGGTTGACATGTGGATCACCAGTGCCATCAAAATCATCTTTTCCTCTACCAAAATATGGATCCTCATCAAAATCCAAAGCTCATATGGTGTGAACTTTGTATTATGTAAACGTTGTTATTCAGTTGTATTATGTAAACGTTTTAACATTTAACATTTTATGTGTATTATGTAAACGTTGCCATCAAAAGCTCATATGCAAACGTTGTATTATGTGGATTTTATGTGTGAACTTTTAACATTTTCAGTTGAATTAATGACTCAGGCCAACCATTTTGACTTAACCAACTCTTGTTATTCAGTTGTTATCACTATTAGGCATGCATTTGACTATCGCAACACGGAAAATACAATCGCAACGCGAAATGAAAATCCCAACATGAAAATCGCAACGCGAAATGAAAATCGCAACGAGAGAATCGCAATGCGAAATGAAAATCGCAATGCGAAATGAAAATCGCAACGAGAGAATCGCAATGCGAAATGAAAATCGCAATGCGAAATGAAAATCGAACGACATAATCGCAATGCGAAATTAAAATCGCAATACGAAATGAAAATCGCAATGCGAAATGAAAATCGCAATGCGAAATGAAAATCGCAACGAAAGAATCGCAATGCGAAATGAAAATCGCAATGCGAAATGAAAATCGCAACGAGATAATCGCAATGCGAAATTATAAACGCATTGCGATTTTCATTTCCGCATTGCGATTTTCATTTCGCATTGCGATTCTCTCGTTGCGATTTTCATTTCGCATTGCGATTTTCATTTCGCATTGCGATAGTCATTTTTGCCTTCAACATAATGCAGATTGAAATCAACAAAATCAACATTACATTTCAATCAATTAAACAAGCACAAATAAGAATTATGTTCGCATCAATTACACAAATCAACTTTTACAAATCATCTTTTACAAATCAATTAAACAATCAAAAAATAAGCAATAATTCTTATTTCCGATCATCTACTATTGAATCAACTTTTACAAATCAATTAAACAATCAAAAACAATCAATTAAACTATTGAATCAACTTTTGCAGCTCGACATCATTTTCACGCAGTTCACTTCTGAGATTAACCTGCAGAAACCAAACATTTGTTCAAACAACACTTTCTACGCAAATTATTGAATTCTAGTTACTTAACCAAACATTTTCATTTATAAGTATATAAACTTACCAATTGTTTATGGACATTTTTATAACGCGGATGCAGGTAGGCAGCGTCTCGTATATCGATTTAGCCATATAATGCCGAAACCACAAGCCTACTGCAGCTTTATCTCTATCGGTGGGAGGTAGATACTTGATGCTTCCCGTCGTCAAACGCTCCAACGCCAAGCATACGAGAGGACCACAATCTCCTCTGGCTCCGCTCGTTTGTTGTGGCGCGGTCTCGTCTCTAATAACTGTAATATTGAGCTTCTTTGGCTTCTTGTTTCCAGAACGAGTCCAATAATTGATCGCATCCAAGAATTTAGCCAAATGAGAGCTCCATCCCTTAATAACATCTCTTAAATCAGCCAATGATATGTAATTTATCATGCTGTCATACACTATTGTCTTAAGGGATGGGAGCTGAAGCTCGACGAGAATCCAATGTTTACGTTCCAAAACAGGGATAAACACCTGCAATCATAAGTAATAATTCATTCATTTGCGCACTTATTTCATAAAACCTTTAAACTCAATCTAAAATAAATACTAACCTTATCGACCTCCCACCATGCAGGATAAAGTTTAGCTTGTCCATTGCCCAAATCAAATGATTCATCTCGTGCATTCTTCAAGTGAACGGCGTGAAAAGACGTCGGCATTATTGTATATCGTATATTTTTATTTTTCTTAAGTTTTCTTATTATTAGAAGACGTGTCACCCACGCATCGATATGCTGTTTTACAAAAAAAGACATATATTAGTGACTTACATAAATTTAAAAAAAAATTAATCAAATTGAAATATAAGAAAAATATAAGACTTACCCCCCCATCGAAATAGCCATTGTCTTCGACCCCTAATAATACGCCCCACCAAGGCCGTTCAAGCAACAAAAAGATATCATCGGTGAGCTTGCATATGTCAGTGAAACACCCCTTGCTCCGCTCATGTAGATAAAAATCAACTGCGGTCTTAGCCCAAAGGGTGTTATCCAAAATTGTGTCCGGTAGTTGTTCCCTCTCCTCTTCAGATACCGGTATGGTACTGGCCGGTAACTCATACGAGAGCCAACTCTCATCCATCATGTCCGGAACCGGTGGGGGTTTCTCAATACTTCGATATATTACCCCATGTGAATCAGACTCTGGAATGGTGGGAGGGACCTCTTCAACGATGACAGTTGCCTCTTGAACGGTGGGAGGGGACTCTCGAGGAATGATATGGGGGCCTCTTCAACGATAGGAGTGGACTCTTGAGGGATGACAGGCGAGTCGGGCTTCTTCTTGCGGTGTCTTCGCACTATTGGGGTGTACGGAGACTTAATAGCACGTGCACGCTGTCTGATGCGTGAACTCCGTCGTGCAAGCATAACCCGACGTAAAGCATCCACTCTATCGGCCGCTAAATAATTAAATACAAAAATCAGTAAATAACAGACATGATCTTTAAACAGTGAAAACAAAGACAAATATGTTTCAAACTTGCATTGTATTCACCCAAGTCATTATTCTATCATAGTTCACAAAATGCATCAGATAACAAAGAAAAATATGTTTCAAACTAATACCCTGAAGTTAGTATTTGTCTTTGTTTTGTCTATTGGTTGAAGTAATGCAATCCATTCAAGTTTCAATTTGCAGAAGAAGAAATAGTTTACTTTCGCAACACGAAACTTAAAATCGCAACGCGAAACCAAAATCGCAACGCGAAATGAAAATCGCAACGACAGAATCGCAATGCGAAATGAAAATCGCAACGAAAGAATCGCAACGCGAAATGAAAATCGCAATGCGATTTTGGTTTCGCGTTGCGATCTTGTCGTTGCGATTTTGGTTTCGCGTTGCGATTCTGTCGTTGCGATTTTCATTTCGCGTTGCGATTTTGGTTTCGCGTTGCGATTTTAAGTTTCGTGTTGCGAAAGTAAACTATTTCTTCTTCTGCAAATTGAAACTTGAATGGATAAATTTACTTTCAACCAAAAGATAAAACAAAGACAAATACTATTTCACAGTGTTAAAGAATACACAGTTTAGCAGAATTGGCAGCAACCGAACAAATTTACTTTCAACCAAAAGACAAAACAAAGACAAATACTATTTCACAGTGTTAAAGAATACACAGTTTAGCAGAATTGGCAGCAACCGAACAAATTTACTTTCAACCAAAAGACAAAACAAAGACAAATACTATTTCACAGTGTTAAAGAATACACAGTTTAGCAGAATTGGCAGCAACCGAACAAATTTACTTTCAACCAAAAGACAAAACAACGACAATATATTTCACAGTGTTAAAGAATACACAGTTTAGCAGAATTGGCAGCAACCGAACAAATTTACTTTCAACCAAAAGACAAAACAAAGACAAATACTATTTCACAGTGTTAAAGAATACACAGTTTAGCAGAATTGGCAGCAACCGAACAAATTTACTAAGCAATCTAAGTGAAATGGCTAATCTAAGTGAAATTACGAGTAAATTTATCATTAAGTTAAATATGGAAAATCTTAAACTTACCTCGTTGCGTAGAGTATGAACCTCATTCTGCAACGATACTATCATCTCACGTAGAGCGGCAACCTCACCACGTAAAGTTGACACCTCCACACGCCATGCACCATCGTTATCGCGTAGAGTACCGATCTCCTCACGCAAGGCATTGACCTCATCACGTAACTCCCTTGACTCATCCCGTTGAGGTGGAGGTGGAGAACAGGGAGATAGGAGTCGTGGCATCTTTGCCGGTCGCCTATCATGAGGTGGGTGGAGAAGAGGCTCGATGATGTGACGGGATAGGTGATGGCTCTCGTTCTAGAGATGTATAGTCGGGTCGATCGGGTGATGGCTCTAGGTGAGGTGATGGCTCTCGAATTGGAGGAAGTGGATGCTGCTCATCATCCGTGCCATCAAAAAAATTCTGACTAGCTTGCCACCAATCAGTGGCAAGCTCTTCCTCCGTGGGTGTCAGTCTTTGTAATGGAATGTTGGCCTCCTAAAATATAAAAACTCAAACAAAGTTAAACGTCTACTATTAATACTTGTTTATATATTATATGAAAGTATTTGTGTTAACTTACATTATTTATTGTGGCATATGGTATTAAGTCTTCCCAATCCAACAGAGTTTTCCTCTTCCAGGAAATAGCCCTGGGAATATCATTTGACGTTTTTATTGCATATGTACGCATGCTGGGGAAAGCCTCGAATATCCAAATCTACAAACAATATAATAACAAAATTAGTAATTGTTAAATAATTAATTATAATTTTAGAAACATTATATAGAAATTCTTACCTTAAAGGCCCAAACAAAGCCTGACAAAGTGTATTTGGACCCATCGCCCGCAAACTTTTGCGGTCATCAAAGGCAGACGACAACTTAGTCCAGGTAGCTTTCCATATATACGAACCCCACGGAAACAGATTCCATGCATTCAGGTCCTCTACCAATATTATTAGCTCCCGATGAATAGGTTGTCTGGCCTCTCTGCCTAAAAAGCCGGCATACACAAGTAGTAGAAGGCATACTCGGACAACATCGACGTCTTCCATCCGAGTGAAACCAGCTTTCTTATTAAATAATTTCTTCAGGTCGTCGACATGTAGGTTCGGCTTCTCCATTGACTCATCCGGAAAAACCCGGGATAACCATGATGGGCGGGCGATATGACGAGTGTACCGGCCTACATCATCGTGTCCGAATCGTAGACCAGTGATTAAGCAGAACTCCTTCCGCCCAAAGCAAGTATACGCTGGTGGAAAATGAAACCATATCTCTTCCTCACCACGTTGTATACTGTCGGGTAGATTTGATGTCATGGTCTGAAGCCACAAATGGGTCAAATTAGCATCTCCACCCGGATGCTGTACTCTCAGCCATGGCCCGAAGCAGGTTTCCTCAAACAATTGTCTTTGAGCAGGTGAAAGCTTCTTTGCAATTGTAGTGGCCAGGCTGACTTTATTTCTCAAGGTCAATTGAGCCGAAAAAAATTTCTACAAAAACAATAAACATACCAAGTTAGATATACCAAAAACTACACTGTGAAGATATACCAAAAACAATAAACATAAAAAGTAGTAGTTTATTCTTTAAACTAAAATTTGCAACACTGTTTTGTCTTTTGGTTGAAATGAAAATCGCAACGAGAGAATCGCAACGCGAGATGACAATCGCAACGAGAGAATCGCAACGCGAAATGAAAATCGCAACGAGAGAATCGCAACGCGAAATGAAAATCGCAATGCGATTTTGGTTTCGCGTTGCGATTCTCTCGTTGCGATTTCCATTTCGCGTTGCGATTCTCTCGTTGCGACAGTCATTCTCTCGTTGCGATTTTCATTTATCTCGTTGCGACTCTTCTGCAAATTGAAACTTGAATGGATTGCATTACTTCAACCAAAGACAGAACAAAGACAAAGACAAATACTAACTTGAAAATCGCAACGAGAGATAGCAACGCGAAATGAAAATCGCAACGACAGAATCGTAACGCGAAATGAAATCTAAGTGAAATGGTTAATCTATTATTGAAATGACCAGTAAACTTATCATCAGTTTCAATATGAAAAACCTACAATAATGCAAACATTTCAAAATAAAAATAATTAAAAAAACTAACCCTCGGAGGTTGATTTTCCATTTCTGAATATTGTGAGGGATTTCTGACCGTGAATGGTTGTGAGGGATTTCGCCGGAGATGGGACGGAAATCTTCGGAGATGGGGACGGATTTCTTCGCCGTAGAGAGTGAGAGATGGAGATGGGACTGAGTTGTGATTTTAGGTTTTAGGTTATGAGTTGCGATTACGGGATTTTGTCTTAATATTCTTTTTGTAATTTGAAAATAAAATACGCGTAGCGATTATAATGGCGCTTTAAATATCGCGTTGCGATTTACGGATACGCGTTGCGATTTTATGTATTATCGTTGCGATTTACGGATACGCGTTGCGATATACGGATACGCATTGCGATTTACCCATACGCGTTGCGATTTACGGATACACGTTGCGATTTACGGATACGCGTTGCGATTTATGTGTTCGCGTTGCGATTTTCATATTCGCGTTGCGATTTTGGAAAATCGCAATGCGAATTTGTACTATCGCATCGCGATTTTCAAGAATCGCGTTGCGATTTTGGAAACTGATTTGCGATTCTGGAAACTGATTTGCGATTCTGGGGATCGCGTTGCGATTTTTATTTCGCGTTGCGATTTTGTTGGTCATTTTGGCAAATCCAAAAAAAGTTGGTTAAAATCGTATATTATAACTTTTTTTTGGTCACTGAGGCGATTTTCTCTTTTTTTTTGGTCAAATCTCCATAACAAACTAATTAAATTAATATTTGAAGTTTTTTTTCCTTCAATTTTAACCAAGTTAAAATTCAAATTGGCCATGCCATAAGTATACAGGTGGACATCATGTTGAATGCTTTTTCTTAACTTTTGCAGTAGCTTAGGGTATTTACTGAGATTGTTAAATTCACTATGATCATCCCTTACAGATAAATAATTTCTGGAGAATTATTGGAAAGATATTCTCATCATATTTGATAATGCTTTACTTAAGTGTGTAATAAGAGATTAAGATATCGTTCAGTGTAGCTTGTTAAAAGTATTTTAGGTTAAAAGTTCGTTTCGACCGTAAAATCAATGTCAAACGTATAAAAAAAATATTGGCCGTGAAAACCGTGGTTTCAAACCAACCATAAAAACTATGATTTCTAACTTTTTTTTTAATTTCAACTTTACGTTTGTAAACAAATTATAATTTTATCCTTACCAATACATGAACTACGTTCAATTATATATTTACATTTTATTTTAAAATTTTACTGCTAATGTCCTTAAAAATAATTTATTACTTAATAATTTATTTTAATTACTATTGTTTTGTTAATATTCTTTTTGTCAAAACAATTATTTAAATTATTATTTGATAATAATTTTATGTCCACTTGTTAAAAAGTTTTGATAATATATTTTTTTAATAAAATATTTTGTATATAAAAATATTATTAATGTGTTATCTTAAAATATTTTTTATATTTTTATTATAGTTTAAGTTAATATATTTTATATATCACAATATTAATAAAGTGTAAATATAATTTAAATGATATATTTCTAATTTACGATATAATGTCTATAATGGACATTTTATCTTTTCAAATTCATCTTTTAATAATAATCCTAAACAATTAAATTTTAAATTATACTTAGTACTTTTAAAAGTTCGTCTCTACAACACTTTTAAAAGTTACTTTTCAAAAATTAAACCAAACTAAACTTAAATTGATTTATTAAATAAATTAATATTACAAAATTGTCAAACTCTTGTTTCTTTACGATCTAGTCCTAGTTTGGTTAACATGATTGCCATCGTAATATCTAAAAATATATAATTTTGAATGTGTTAACACCTTATCTATTTATTTGGAGGTTTGAGTGATTTAGACATTTATACATGAAAAAAGTATTATTTCTATGAATATTAAAATTATTTCGGACATTTTTGAGGTGCTAAGCAAAAATTTAAAAATAGGTCCTACAAATCAAATTTATATTTATTATATCGAATAATTAATTTAATAATATATTAACAAACTATAGAAAATAATTAAATTATGGACATTAAGTTATAATGTAGAAAATATGACTATTTTATAAAATTAAAAAAAAGAATAGGAGCCCTTAATTATAAATGTAAAAAATGAGACACCTGAGCAATAACTAGGGGTGTTCAAACTTCGGTTAGAATCGATTTAACCGACGAACTAAAGTTTTTTCGGTTAATCGATCATTTATTTTTTAGCTTGGTCGATTAACGGTGAATGATTTTTTTTCAAATTTCGTTATTGGTTAATTCGATTTGAAATTGATCGGTTAATCAAATTAACCACATTAATTGAAATTATTAAATATTTAATATATTATATATATTATTTATATATTATGTAGCCTAAATTTTGGTTTTAATCAAATTAATCGAAAATATAAGATATTTTAATATATAATATATATTATTTATAAACTTAGCTTAATTCAGTAATCGACCGATTAACTAAATTTTGTTCAGTTTGGTTAATTATTTTTTAAAAAAAAATTTAGTTCGATTAATGGTTAAAGCAAAATAAATTTCGATTATTAAATTTTTAAAAATTTAATTTAATCGATTAATCGAATCGACCGATTAAACACCCTAAACTCGGAGCGCTCCCTTTAGGCAATATAATACCTCTTTTTATATCAACGAGTTAAAAGGATAAATTGATCTTTAGATTTTTCTCTTATCTTAATATTTTATTATTTTATTTTTCGTCTGATTTAGATACCTTCATCGAGGATTAGTCTATCATTAATAAATGATAACACAATTCAATAATCGAATGATACGCAACAATATTTACGTAATTTATATATCATGCGATAAATTCAAATAATTAATTGATTATTTTTAAAACACATAAAAATTTAAATAATTAAAAAAATATAATTTAAAGAAATAAAAGAAATTAGATACTGAAAAAGGAAAGATAATATAATTCAATTTTAAGTTATCATTTAAATATTTGTTACTAAAAAAGGAAAGATAATATAATTAAATAATTAAATATTAGATACTAAAAAAGAAAGATAATATAATTAAATATTAGGTTATCATTTGAGTTAAAAATTAAATAAATGATGGGAAAAAAATCGGCTAGCTTCCAAACCATTAAAATGTTGTATTATAATTATTAATAAAAAAAGATTTTTTTTTACTTATAAATTTAAAAAAAATTATTAAATTTGACAAGTCATAGAAGTGGTACCCCTCACTATAATATTCACACCAAAAGAATATCCGTCACAATGACATCCAATGTTTGTACGGTGATAGTCTATGACATTGGTGGTTATTATTAAACTAATAAAGAATAAACTGATTATTAAAAAGGGCAAAACTACACCATTAGTCACCAACATAGCACTTCTCTCCTATTTTAATCATCAAATTAATTCTTTTAATAAAAATATTATTAATTTATTTATTTAATTTTGATCATTTATCGCTAAAAATTTAATAGAAAAATTAGATATTGCTTTGTTAAATTTTTATCAAAATTTATATTGAAGTTATATTATATTGCTCACGAATCAAGTGACTTTGATGGTAAAAAAATTGTTATTTCTTGAGGAATCGAATTCAAACATTAAAAATATCAGGAGTGTGAGCATTCATGGTTAAGAGGGCAAGAGTTTTTTTAACATATAGTTATCAAAGGTTTTGAATTTAAATACGATACTTGTATGAATACATAAAAAATAATTTAATATCAGCTAAATTAGGACTGGATCGAATCGAATATAATTGTTCGATAACTTAATTATTTAATGCAAAGAAAACATATTATTAATTGATGTCCAAAGGAAGAGTTACAGGACAAGAAGCACCAACATCAAAAGTGAAAATCTAGGATCTCAATTTGCTGGGATTCTATTACAAGTCCACTCCAATGGCTAAAAGCCAAAATTCATGCCACTAAAACATAAAGTTCAAAAACGACATCACTTTAATTTATTAAAATTATTAAACATTTTAATTGGTGAAATTTGCCACGGTGGCTTGTGGCTCACAAGCTTTAGCGGATGGAACGGCTTCAACACCGGGGTGTGGCTCAACCGGCTCGCAAAGCAGCTCGGCCGGGAGTTCACCGATTCCCTTCAAGTAAAAGGTGTAGAAAATCTTGAAGGGGAAAACGATTTGGCGAAGCTTAACCTGACCGGTGACACCTTCAAAGATGCCTGACCCGCCAGTAATAGCCAGATACGTGTCCTCGTATGTCAAGTACGGTCCCTGCACAGCTATGTGACCGTAGCTTCCGAAGTAGAAGCTGAATATGGCCTCGTACCGGTCACCTTTCATCTCCGGTTTGTTCTCGATTAAAATGCATATCCCCGCCGTTATTCCGATCCGTTTCTCCAAGTCTCCCCTGTAAATCTGAAATAAACAGGACTAAATTACAACTGCCCAAATAATATAGGGACTAATGGTGTAATTAGTCTTTTCTTTTTGATTTTTTTGTTTTCCCGAGAAACAAACAATTCAGTCCAGAAAATGAAAAAGGAGAAGAAAGGCTTACTTTGTTGCTGAAAGGGACAAGATCGCCAAGTGAGTTGACAGATTTCTGGCTTAAACGAAGATAAGCTGGACTCCCACGATCTCTCTCGTTCAACTCATAAATATGCATTTCTTGAACTTTCTCTGCAACAAAACAAAACCCAGAAAAAATGTTTGAATCAACAAGATCAACCCAAAGAGACAAATCAAACTAAAAATATGAAAGTATAAAACTGATGGGTTTCAATCAAAACCGGTAAAAGAAGGGTGACTATTACCGGCAGTTGAGCTAACAGATGAAAAGGCTTGGGTTTTGCAAGTGAAAGCCTGTTTGGGAGCCGAGAAAGTACTGCAGTTCGATGCCAAAAGCTTGTGACTCTGAGTTAGAGATGGGTATTTGATGAGTTTGATGGATGAAGCAGGCAGCAAGGAGTTGATGGTCGAAGTTGATCGGGGTTTCCCTATTATCCCAGAAGAAATGGCAGAGCTCAGAGCAGATCTCGAGGCAGCCATTGGTTCTTGAAACTCCGACTTTACCGTGTTTGGGGAGAAGGAAAGTGGAGGAATTTGATGAGTATATGATTAAGATTTAGACCATATTTATGGAAAGGAATAATTGTTTCTATCCGGGGGGGGGGGGCGGTTGGTGGACGGTGAAAATTTTTGACACGTGGGTTTTGGGTGTATGCTATGACGTACAACTATGGATTGGACTGTGTGGAATGTGCCAACGTGGACGGTCAAGGCAGTCTTAAATATATTACTATTTCTTTTACGTGTGAAAAAAAGGTAGAAATGGTGCGTTACATTTTGTATTATGTTTCAATACACGTGATTTGATTTCAAATAAACATTTATTTATTTGGACGGAGCGAGGTTTCCTTTCTTTAAAATTAGATGGGATATTATTTATTAAAAAAGCTACAAAAAGTAAAATGGTAAATGGGTAAATTATACCGTTCTTTACTATACTTTATTGTCTCTCCTATTTTGTTCACCAAACTTTTAATTTTTTTAATTTATTCACTAAACTTTACAAATTAAATAATTTTGCTCACTCCCCCGTTTTCTCTCTAACGGCTGATTTTTTATTATTATTTAATATAAAATAGTTAAAAAATAAAATAAAAATAGAAGGTGGACGGATGCCACTGCCGACCACCGTTGACCGCTATAGATGGTGATCGTTTGATCTCAAAATGGGATGGGTCGCTTTTCCTCCACGTCGTGAGTTTGAATCCGACCTCATTTTGTCAGAAGTTGCTCCGAAGTTCACAAATTTGAGATTGAAAGTGAGGAAACTGAAACGTTTCAGTCCAAATTCATGGGTTTTAGGATATTTTCTGGTGAAACAACCACCATATCCGAACTCAGGGGGTCGAGACGAGCCGACCCATCCCATTTTTGGACTGAACGACCACCATCTACGACAGTTGACGGTGGCCGGGATAAAAATGATGTGGTGCCCGACAGAGAGAAAATGGAGAAAATAAGGAAAAAAGTAAATTACACCATGAGTAATTAAACTTTACTCTATCTCATATTTTACTCACAAAAACGACATTATTTTATAGTATATTCAAAACAACGTCGTTTTGATTCATGTGCCACTTCATAACGCCGTTAAAAAATTAACGGCAAAGTGAGCAAAATAATTCAATCTGTAAATTTTGATGAGCAAATTAGAAAAATTGAAAAGTTCAGTGAGCAAAATAGGAAGGAGAGTAAAGTGGAGTGAGGAACTGTGTAATTTACCCATGATAAATTATGGAGTATTAATAATCATTAAATTTTTATAATTATTTTATATCCAGTGGTCGGAAAAATACAGAAAAATTCCAGAAAATATTTAAAGCACGAGAAGTCACTTACAATCATCAGTTTCCCAAAAAGATTGATGAAAATGGGGGTTTTATAAAACCTAACTATTTGAACCTTTACTAGTTACAATTGACGATAGTGAACATAAATCTAAGAACACCATATGAACAGGGTCGACGAGATGAACATAATGGTACCAAAGGCGTCTCACACCACCACACGGTTAGCGGTGAATCGAAAAAAACTAATATGGGTAGATAGAGAGAAAAATATTTCTGATTTTCACGAACATGGGAAAAAAGAGTGGATAAGAAAGGTGTTACTTTTTTTAAACCAACTTAAACTTTTGGGTAAATTATTCCCTAAGTTCCTAAATTCCAAAAACTCACAAACTGACATTAACTTTTATAATACTTTCAATTGAGTCCCAATTCGAGATGTGACAACTCTCTCCCCTTAAGAAAATTTTGACCTCAATATTTTACATGATAAAAAAGATGAAGAAACAACACCCTCATGAACAACAGAGTTACTGAAATGACCTTCCGAAACCATGGTTACCCCACAGTACTTTAACCATTGATATTAATATGATTATTAGAACTTGATGTTTTGCAATTAGTCCTACTCATCACATAACCTGTCAAGGAGTAGACCTCAGTCAACGGTAAATGATCATTCTAATCATCTCAGAACCCTATAATATGACATTTCAAAATCTGAATAGTTTACCCAAATAGATCATCATACTACAGATAATAGGTTGTACCGAAGTTTTAATCGTGTATCAGAGCCTCAAGAAGAGTTTTTTTAGAACTGTGACACAAATCCCATATCTCGGTCAGTCTTCATAGATAAGGGAAACTCCTCAAAGTAAACAATCTCAGAAGTAAGTAACCCAGTCAGTTATCAGGAATGTAACCAGTTCGAATAAGAATAAATTAAATGGATTTATCTAGATGATTGATAAAACACATATTAAATCTTACTTTGATAGAGTCAAAGGCAATCTACTGAAAAAGTTTACAATTACTCACTCATAAATCTACTCTAAAGTCTGTATGGGTTGAAATAAACTAGACAGAAATAAAATTATAGTTTTCATACTTTCATAGTAATAGTCGAAATTGACTCCCTCCCTTCGAGACAATCTGAATCAAAGTAATATATATGTTAAATCCTTTCGATTTTCATAATATAGACAATACATATGAAATTCTTATATTCAATCCCATTCAGAATACTTCAAAACTTATACTCATGTTTCATAATAATGAATATCAAATATAGAGTTAATAATTCCAAGGGAAGAGGAATGATAGTGTCGAAACACTTTCCCTAAGTAAAATTGAATTAGAACGATACAAATATCCTATTTATTAACTGAAAGATGAAGTTATTAGTATGTATCGAAACTAATCTACGAAGGATTTGAAAGAATTCAAAATAATTCATACCAAAATAATATTCCATTATGGAATGCAAAACTTTACACAAATCTTTGGCAACTCATGCGTTTCTAATATAATATTGGTAAAAAATCCTTTTTTTCTAGGAAACCCACGATGTGATAGAATAAGAACTCGATTAGGTTGTCGTTATTACAGGAATCCATTTATATTCTTATATTATCACGCAGAACTAAATTTTTTCAAACCTCACAATCGAGATGAACTTAAAAGAACATTTACTTATAAGGTATATAAAATTCCTACGAGTTACTTCTTAGGAAAGATTTTATAACGAGTTTAGAGATTACGGTCATAGTTTCCCATTTAAAACTGAACATAATGTTGAAAACCAGATATTATCACATCTTAATTTCAGGAGAAAATCGAGAATAAATTATGAATTACTAATGCAGTTTAGCCGAAGAGGACTGAAGAGTGTTAAAAGTACACCAAGAACATATATCTCTACCTTTTCTACTTTAGGAGTTGACTAAAAATGTTTCAGTTTAGACATATGTTGATTCCCCTAACAGTGAATAACGATCGCTATTTGACTTAATTACAAGAGTTCAGACCTTATACCCTAAATAACCAATTAAGGTGTCTAAACGACAACATACATCCAAATCAGGCTCACATCTATATATTAAGTACTAAACTATCATTACATAAAGGTAGTAACATTTCAGAATGGCATCGGAGTCTCGATAATTTCAGAAAATATTTAAAAATCTTGTGGCATGATTTTTCAAAAATCATTTTTCATACTTTTCTAAAAATTCTTTTGCAAATTTGTTTTAAACAAATTTTTAGAATTTTAACAGATGCACAATCCGAAAATTGAAACTTGGGCTATTATACCACTAAATGTAACCCACTAGACCCAGACTCGGAGTTACAATTGAATAAGGGTAATCACGTTGATCGCATAAACGACCCACAAACGATTAATAAGTCATTTTGGAAACATTTACCGAATACAAAATCAGAAATAAATGTATGTCATATCTTAAGAATGTTGAGAAATAAATATTAAACTCCATACATTATATAATCGAGACCACGCCTACTATAGCCAAACTGATTCTATATCATGTTAATCTCAAAAAGAAAGACAAACGGAGTGAGCTACAAAACTCAGTGTGTCCTCTAGTTTACATCAGGTAATATCAAAATGCAGAAAATTCAAACGTAAAATAATAAATAAAATAATAATCGAACAATATTAAAATTCAGATATTTTATCAGCAGAATGTCCTAACAAAAATTCACAATCTTACCTTACGTTTCGAATCAACAGAATATGTACATTACCTTACAAGGAGAAATCCAAAACCGAATACCAAAATCAGAATGGGGATTTACCCCTCCGTAGAGGATCTCAACAGAAACATAACGAAGATATAATCTCATGCAAGTGTCAGAACGGATAATTAATTTCATGCAGATGTCAGAACGGGGAATTAATCCCATGCAGATGTCAGAATAAGGACTAAGCCAATGAAGAATTAAAAATGCATCAACATGTAAATTAATGGTGATGTCACAACATTAAGAAGTTAGATATGTTGTATATATATAAATATATATATAATCAGATCACGAACATGTTTACATATAATAACATATAACATAACACGTTAAATATATCGAACAAGTCAAGGGAACACACCTATAATAGATAATCAATATCGGCTAGGCTTTATGTTTCCCACGATCAGTAGTACTAGATCCTACGGATTGTGAATGCATATCTCGAGACGAGTGAGCAGACTCAATTGAGCATAACGGTAGTAATCAGGATTTACTGGTGTGCGATCAGGAGACACGAGGACACCTTCAGAAAATTAGACTCAAAAGTGAGTTTAAAACCTCACAATTTATTTAACATAATTAGGACTTAAAACGAAAAATGATGCAAAACAAGGCTTTTAGGGTCAGAATTTGTCAAAACGAACTGCGTAAACGGGCTCATGACGTCGAAAAATGTCAAGATAAAGATTTTCAAAAAAAAGTCAACGGTTATCGGAAAAGTTAACAATCAAAGTCAAAGGGTCGAGTCGGTCAAAATCAACAGATCGGGTTGGTCAAAGTCAATGGGTCAGGACCTGTTCAAGGTCAAACCAACATAATGAAGTCTACTCTCGTCCGGCGGGACCTACTCTAGTGGCTGAAAAAATATAAAAAAATCTAAAAAATATTTAAAAGCACGAGAAGTCACTTACAATCATCGTTTTCCTGAAAAGATCGACGAAAAATGGATTTTTATAAAACTCGACTATTTAAACCTTCATTGGTTACAAACGACAATGACGAACAAAAATCCAAGAACACTAGATAAACTGGGTCGACGAGATGAATACAATGGCACCCAAAGTGTCACACACCACCACACGGTTAGCAATGAATCGAATAAAAACTAAAATGGATAGATAGAAAAACGTTTATGATTTTCACGACATGGAGAAAAAAGGGGAGAAGAAAGCCGTTGGTTTTTAACCAACTTAAACTTTTGGGTAAATTTTTTCTTAAGTCCCTAAACTTCTATAAACTTACAAACTGACATTGACTTTTACAGCACTTTCAATTTAGTCCCAATTCGGGATGTGATAGAATGTGCCGCGCTTTGATTTGGAAAGCTTTTGGCTTTGGGTTCAAGACGAGTTTGATGGATGAAGCAGGCAACGATGAATCGGTGAACGAAGATGATCTGGCGTTACCCATTATTTTCCCAGAAGAAATGGTGTAGCTTAAAGCCGAACTTGAGGCAGCCATTGGCTTTTAATATCGTTTGTGCTTACAGTGGAGTGTGTTTGGGGAGGAAGAAAGTTGAGGAATCCATGGGAAAGTTGGTGGACAGTGAAATTTGGCACGTGGGTTTTTGGGTGCATTGAATGACGGTGCAATCATGAATGAACGGTCAAAGCAGTCTTCAATTATCGAATACTCCATTATTAAACGTGAAAAAAGGGGAATGGCACGTTGGATTTTGTACGTTGCATGATACACGTGATTTTATGTTCAAATAGAAAAATATTATTTAATTGGACGCAAAAAGTTTTTAACTTTTTGCCCTTTAAAAGTTCACCCGTATATATTTTGGGCAATGATATGCTAAAATAATTAAAATCGAACAATTTTTTAATATTTAATGTTATATTATTTATTGACGGTGTATAGGTTTATGCATTATCCACGCATCAAATATTTGTGGAGTTTGTTCTTAGTGTACAGCAAATCTTGAATGCCAAGAGACTTTCCCAGCTTCTTCAAAGAGGTGCATCCCTCTGTGCCAGAGCTTTTGCATGCAGCTTTAAGTCCCTAATGAATTTCAAAAAAAAAAAAAAATTAAATCATTTTTCTGGGGAAAGAGTTTTTGATTTGTTTCAAGTGATAAAGAAGCTATCGGAAAAGGCTTTATAGTTGTGTCATACCTGCACCGTGGCACGATGCAGTCGGATTCTTCGCATTTTGTCGAGTGCAGTTTCAGTATGAGCCATGTCTTCTTACAGTGTCTACAACCTCCGGCCACCCTAACGGTGCATCTTTTTGAATGGAAGAATAGCCTTTTCATGAGACGGCAATTGGAGTCGGAGCAGAGCGAGCGACATCGAGCGGCATGTAGCAAGAGTTCCAGCGCTTCCTGTTCAATCAGATAATATTCCAAGTTAATTAACATTTATGTGGATCAACTGTTTTAAAAATGGACAGTATCTTCGTACCGATAATTTATCCGTCTTCTGATCTCTCTGTTCTCAGACGAAGAATCAATGGCGGAAGAATGAGGAGTCAACTTATGAGTGTGCAAGGAACAACCGTCTCGTTGATAACATGCAGCACAAACAAAAAATTCAGAACAGGTCTCACAGTGCCAACACTGGCCTATTGGTGTGTCCTTGTTACAAATACAGCAGTTGGTAGTAGCAAGCAACGCTTCCGGATTGTGAAGGTAATATAGGATCATCATCGAGGTATGCTTGGCCCGACGAAGCGTGTCGAACTGATAGTTGTTCTTCTGACAGAAGAATAAAAACTTGTACCTATCTTCAAATAGACCATTATCCATGCAGACATCTTTATCGTCAGTATCAGAAAGAACATCATCCACCATGTTCTGGAAAAAAAGAAAGACATGCATAAATACTCCAACCTCTTCATGATAAAGGTAACGAAACGGTTAAAACTGCAGGAGCTAAGATCTTACCCGACGGAGTGAATGTTTTTCACCATTCAATAAAGTGTGAGTGGAATCCTTGTAGGTTCTTTGTTTTGCACCATGGCACCTGCAAGACGACATGAAGAAAAACAAGAAAAAAATGCACAAACACTGAAAAATTACCTTCCACAAAGCTGAAAGCTTTTACCCAGATGGCAAGACCATCGGCATCCGTTTAAAGTGGCTTTATGGCAGCATACACAGACGAACTGCAGGTGAGCAATGATGAAATCCTCCTTCATAGGTAATATATTTTGGCCCAGCTGCCAAAGCAGGAAGAAATGAAATAATATGTTTAGTGACCATCATAGTTGCATAAAAAAGGAATTCGACAGAAAGCTAGACTAAACAGATTTAAAATAGTATGGTTTGTAAAATTTTACCTTCTGCATCAGCAGAAGATCCTTAATGCCATGACCAGATGGATTTGTGTGTCCCATGGCTTGCAATGTTCTCTTTGACACAGTTTTCATGCTCATATTTTTCGAGTCTTTCTTGATTTGTTTTATCACATCGTTGGCAGCACCAGACCAATAGTCACCATCAAAATATGGCAAATGAGCAGCTGTCACCTTGGTGTTGTATTTCCCAGTGGAGAAAAGTTGATCATAGAAGTTTGTCACATCGACCACTATGCCAGATTTAGAAGCCTTTTTTAGCATGGTCTTATGCCTGCACTTGCAAGAATGCTGCTAGTCAAGATGTGTATGCAAAGAAGGATAGAAAGACAAACAGGCACAACGCTGCACACACGTAGACATATATACGAGATAAGTGTGTGTGTGAGGGAGAGGGAGAGACATACCACTGCCGCAGCTTATCAGACTTCGGTATTTTCTGATCCTCTGGGTGGCAATACAAGATATAATCTTCGCCTTTCCTAGGTGGACAGGCCCATATGTAACAAGTTGCAAATCCCCTTTTCTTGCAGTAGTCAAGGTATCCTACCTAAAAACGGAAACAGAACACGAAAACAAGAAATGATCTCAGTGATCCAACTATAGCAACCAATGAGATTTGAAAAGCTATAATAATCGGAGCAGGAAATTATATGATATACCAATATTTCGTGATAAACAACAGTTCGAAGAGCTACTCCGCTAGCAGCAGTTTCTGTTTCGGGCCTAAAATACTTAATAGAATCAAGGTACGATATATAAACGCTGCGTTGATTTGGTCGACTACATTCTGCACCATACTCTTGAACATACATGATAAAAAGGCATACATCTGCCCCTTCAATAATCTGAAACAAAAGAATAACCTGAAAATGGAAAACAAATTCTCATGGTTCAGTGAAAATGAAATAAATCTAGATATTGATCCCGAAAGAGGCATGCTACAATTTGAGAATACCTAACTACCTTCAAAACATTTAATAATTTCCAAAGAAATCTTACCTTTGACTTGTATGGAAATTCGGCAGGGTAATTCTGATCCTTAAGTATATCTAAAAGCTTCTCATTCACTTTTACATGTTTCTGAACAGATAAAACCTCCCTGACAATAAGACCTTCTACTTCAGGAACCTATTGAACAATAGAACATTAAACAGTCAATGAAACAGCTAAACTAAGTACAAATAGCATTGTGAATCAAAGAATGTTGCTACAAAAACGAGAACATTACACTGAAACGTGCTATCTTACCTCATCAATGCTCATTCCTGTAGCCCTTGCCTTCTCTTGCCTGTTTTTCTGAAGACACCTAGACAGCCTTCGCTCTAAGTGGTCACTGAGTCTGGTTCGCGGCAGATCTTTTGCACCGGAAACAGTACTCACTGTTGGGGGCATCTGTTCTCCGTTTTCAATTTCTTTCAAGCAGCATTTTGGGCAGATAAAATCTTTTCCTTCCTTATTTTTTTTCTCATTAAAGAGAGCACATATCTGGTGTTGCCAACATTTACATTTATCACACTGAACCCACTGCAAGAAAACAACATTAGGAAGTGAGTCTTTCAGTTTGAAACTTCAGGACTATGAGAAATATTATATACCCTGGATGGATACTTACCCATTCTTCTGGTTCATCGTCATTCTTTATTTTAATTAGCTTTGACTTCGAAACAGATCTCCCAGAAGCTGTGATACACTCAGACCGAGATGCCTTATAGCATGTGGAACAAAGATAAATGCCATTTGCTTCAGGTATCACTTCAGGTATTCTATAAAACATTGCATCGCGTCTGATACGGATACAACATGACGAGCAATATATCGGTGCAGGAGAAAGTGAAAGCTTAGCCGCTCCACACAACTGGCACGGATCATTACTTTCAACTTTGCTGATCCCGTTTCCGTTTTCCCTTTCTTTCTTTCCAAGATCCTATTTTAATAAGAGAAGACTGTGTCAATGCACCTTCATGAATAAATGCAAAGTCTATGCACCTTCATGAACAAATGCAAAGTCTATGCACCTTCATGAACAAATGCAAAGTCTATGCATCTTCATGAACAGTAATTTTAATTAGATGATTAAACTCGGATATCCGCTAAACAGGACAGCACAATAAAATCAATAAACAACAATGAAAGCGCAAACCTTATCAATGCACTTTCTGAGAGTTGATATATGCTCCTTTATTTGCTGTGCTGTGAAATTTTCTATTAAGGCCACACCTCTTTGTTTTTTACTCTCAAACTTTGTTTCCGTTTTGTTGAAGTGATCTCTTTCATCATCTGCATTATCAGTACCATTTACGAAGTCGGTATCCTCTTTTTTATTATTCCCAACTACATCAGTTTCTCCTACTTCATAACTAACGGTAACTGCCTCTGGAGTACCAGGAAAACGCTCTGTAGCCGATATAGGAAAACTATCTACTACATCCTTGTCCATCACTTCAGCACTTGAAGAATCTTCCATAAGCATTGATAGCCATTCGGTGTTCACCTCCTCTGAATCCTCACCAATCTCTTTATCACCTGTGGACTTCTCTATAAACTTTGGTAACGGTTCGGTGTTCATCTCCATAATCTCAGAATTAGAAGATTCAAGAAACTCTGGCGACTGCACCAAGGGTGGAAGGTTGGTAAAACTTTGTTGAACCTTCAATGGAGCCATTGCACAAAACATACCACCATAAGGCAAACAGGAAGAAGTAGGATTTTCCAGCTTCAAACGCTTTGGCAAAGGTTCAATGACTTCTGAACTACCACATATGGGTTGACCAGAATCTCCTTTACCCGAAAATCTTAGAAGACTTCTTTTTACATGTTCAATATCAGGATAAAATCTATAGGCGAAATGGAGCTGGGGAAGATGACCATGAGTTGCAGCCTGTTCATTTATGGGATAGAAAGATTGATTTTTTCCAGTGAAAGGGAGCCGAGGAAGATGACCATGAGACACAGCTTGTTCGTTTACGGAACGGAAATATTGATTTCGTCCACCGAAAGGAAGCCGATGAAGATGACCACGAGACACAGCTTTTTTTTTTTTTTACGGGAAAGAAAGGCTGATTGTTTCCGGTGAAATGACATCTAGATTCAGCTTCTAATGGTCTTGAACCTGCAAGTTCGGAACATTAGTCGAAGCGGTCATCGATCCCAAGCCAAGCCGTACTTTAGCAACAGTTGGACAAACCATCATGCTCCCAACATGCACCATAGCCAAGTTGGAGAACTCCTCAATCCTGTTGGAAGCGTAGATGGGCTCACGATAATTTATAACACTCCGAAATTTTTATTGATACGAAACAAAATATTTTACAACGACACTCTCAATATTACAATACTGCAATACTAGCTGCGACTAGTTTACAAACACAACCTCACTCTTTTAAGGCTTTGCTAAGCTTCACAATCTATCTCTCATTTTTTTTCTCACTTTCTCTCGTATATTTTCCTCACTTGTATTACATACATCCTAAACTAGGCTAGAGCACATATATATAGGATCAATTAACCGACTTATTTTTAAGCTCTGGGTGCTTCTCAATTTTTCCATTATTGCCACCATATTTGTTGCAACCTTATCCTTTTAAGGGACCACCTTAATATGCTTAATAATTAAGAAATTCAAGAGGCTTCTAGCTTTTGTCATCTTGCCGTCATATTGTTGCACTTCTAGCCATCTTTCTTGACTTTTCAAGTTTGATTTTTAACACTCCCCCTCAAACTTGATTTTTCATTCCGAGCTTTTCTTTGAGTCGGTTGAATATATCTGCTATTAATGGCTTTGTGAAAATGTCTGCTATTTGATCTTCAGTTCTACAGTAAATTAGCTCCACATTTGTTTTCTTCACCTGCTCTCGTATAAAGTGATATTTTGTATCAATATGCTTGCTTCGGCTATGAGAGACTGGATTCTTAGCAAGGGAAATTGTAGACTTGTTGTCGACATAGATTGTAGTTGGTTCTTCTTGCACCAAATTTAGCTCGTTCAAAATATTCCTTAACCACATTGCTTGGCAAGTGCACGCTGCTGCGGCTATGTATTCTGCTTCACATGTTGAAAGAGCTACCGTTTGTTGCTTCTTTGATGACCATGAAAATACTGCAGAGCCGATATGAAAGAGATATCCAGTTGTGCTTTTCCGATCGTCTAAGTCTCCCCCATAATCACTATCAGAATAACCAACCAGCTTCGAATTTTCTGAATGCGTGTAGAATAAACCATGACCTGTTGTACCTTTGACATATCTGAGGATTCTTTTTGCTACAATCCAATGATCTTGTTTTGGATTCTCCATGAATCTGCTTACCAATCCCACAGCGTATGTTATGTCTGGTCGTGTGATAGTTAGATACCTTAGACTTCCAACTATGCTTTTGAACAATGTCGGATTCACTTGCTCTCTTGTTGAATTAACACTTAATTTGACTCCTGGTTCTGCTGGAGTGGCTACCGTCTTGCAATCTTCCATTCTGAATTTTCTTAAAATTTCTTCTGCATACTTCTTTTGTGATATAAATATTCCTTCTTGCATTTGCTTCACTTCAACTCCAAGGAAGTATGACATTTCTCCAATATCTGTCATTTCAAATTCTTTAGTCATAGCTTTCTTAAAATCATTGAACATACCTGGATTATTTCCTGTGAAAATCATGTCGTCCACATATAAGCACACGATCATGATATCACCGTCTTCATTTTTCTTTGTGTATAAGGCATGCTCGTATGGACTCTTCATGAACCCATTTCTCTGGAAATATTCATCAATCCTCGTGTTCCATGCTCTCGGGGCTTGCTTCAAACCATATAGAGCTTTCTTCAATCGGTAAACTTTGTCTTCATGTCCCTTTTTAATGTATCCAGGTGGTTGCTCAATATAAACTTCTTCTTCTAGGTAGCCATTTAGAAATGCTGACTTCACATCCATTTGATAAATTTTCCATCCTTTTTGTGCTGCGACTGCTGTGAGAAGTCTGATGGTCTCGATCCTTGCTACTGGAGCAAATACTTCATCATAGTCTATTCCTTGTCTTTGTTTATAGCCTTTGACAACTAGCCTCGATTTGTACTTCTCAACATTTCCTTCTTTATTGATCTTTGTCTTGTAAACCCATTTTACTCCAATTGGGTTATGGCCTTCTGGTTGTCTTGTTAGCTCCCAAGTATCATTTCTTTCTATTGATGCAATTTCTTCATCCATTGCATTCCTCCATTTGTCATCTTCAACCGCTTCTTCGTATGTTATTCACTGTTCACAAGCAAGCAGAAAAGTGAAACATTATTTAGTTCATAATCGTTGTACCTTTCTGGCATTCTTCTCTCTCTTGTGGATCTTCGAAGTTCTGTGGGAGGTGCTTCACGATCTTCTATTATGTTGCTGGCATCGCTGCTGCTGCTTGACGACGATGGTAGATTTTGTCGAGGATCTTGATCATCATCTTGTTCATCTTGATTGATAAGATCACCATCTTTATCTTCAAAAAATAGTCCTTCAACTTTCTTTTCCTCTTCGCTCCATCTCCAATAGTCTGCTTCATCGAACTCGACATCTCTTGAAATTATTATCTTCTTTGTAAGAGGATTATATAATCTGTAAGCTTTGCTTCTTTCATCATAGCCAATGAAAATACATTTTTTCTCCTCTGTCATCAAGCTTCTTTCTAGTCTGTTCTGGAACGTGGGCATATGCGATGCATCCAAAAATCTTGAGGTGTCCAACTCCTGGTTTCTGTCCACTCCATGCTTCGTTTGGCGTCATATACTTCACGCTTTTTGTTGGACATCGGTTCAATAGGTAAACTGCACATCGAACTGCTTCAGCCCAGAAATTTCTCGGTAGTTGTTTGCCTTTTATCATGCTTCTCGCCATGTCCAGGATTGTGCGATTCTTTCTTTCTGCAACTCCATTTTGTTGTGGCGTGTATCTGGCTGTCAGCTGATGGATGATGCCATGCTCTTTGCAGAATTCTTCAAATAACTTTGATGTATATTCGCCTCCTCTATCTGATCTGAGTATCTTCAAATATTGACCGCTTTGTTTTTCCGACATTGCTTTGAATTCTCTCAATTTTTCCAGCGCTTCTGACTTTTCTTTCAAGATATAAATCCAACATTTTCTACTAAAATCATCAATGAAAGTTAGGTAGTACCTGTTACCGCCAAGTGATGGTATGTCAAAAGGACCGGCTATATCTGTGTGTACTATCTCCAGTGGTCTTCGGGCACGCCAGGATCTACCAACTTCAAAGCTTTGTCTATGTTGCTTCCCTTTTATGCAAGCCTCACATAATTGATTTGGAGGGTTGATCTCTGGTAGTCCTTTCACCATGCTTGTTTTTGACAACAGCTTCAATCCAGAAAATCCAAGATGTCCATATCTTAGATGCCATAGCCATGAATCATCTTTGATCGCGATCTTTATGCACATTACTTCTCCTGACTCGATATCAATTGTAAAGAGACGATTTCGAGTCATATCAGCTTGGGCTATCAATTCTCCTTCTTTATTTTGATGGCGAGCGAGCGATTCTTCATCTGCACTTCATATCCTTTTTCCAGGAGTTGACCAAGACTGATGATATTGCTTTTCAAAGCAGGTACATAATAAACATCTGAAATATATTTCTTTCTCCATTTTTCTGAGTAATCATGACTTGCCTTTCCTTTTATTTCTGCGTGCGAGTCATCTCCGAACATTACTCGTCCATGAACTGTTTCATCTAATTTCACAAACAGTTCCCTTTGACCACACATATGGTTACTGGCACAATTATCAAGATACCAAATATTTTTCTTGAATTCTTCATTTCCTTTATAAGTGAGGAATACGTGAGATTTTTCAATTTTTTCTTCTTCAGCTGCTGCTACGTTATTTCTTTCTTCTTGTTTAGGAGCATATCTACACTCATAACTATAATGACCATACTTATTGCAATTATAACATTGTACCTGGAATTTACTTCCTTGTTGATATCTGCCCCTACCTCGGCCTCTGAATCCTCGTCCACGACCTGATGTTGGATTGCTTTCACTCATTTGATCGGTGCTATATGATCGACCACCACGTCCACGAGTTCCTCGTCCTCCTCTATATCTTCCACGATAACCACCACGATTTCCTCGTCCTTGTGTGTAGCTGTTGCTAGCTTTTCCTTCGTTGACATTCATCTTGCTTTGTAGAGCTTGCTCCAAATTTTCAGAATCCTCATTTTGTTTCATTTTCTGCTCATGGGCTTGAAGTGAACCCACAAGCTCATCAATCGATATCTGAGATAAATCTTTTGATTCTTCGATTGCCACCACCACGTAATCGAATTTTCTTGTTAATGACCGCAAAATTTTTTCCATCACTCTAACATCATCGAGTGATTCACCATTTCTTTTCATTTCATTTACGACCGTTTTCACACGGCTAATATAATCATCGATGTTTTCTGTATTTTTCATTTTTAGCATCTCAAACTCAGCACGGAGAGTTTGTAAGCGTACCTTCTTTGCTTTTTCGACACCTTGTAGAGATTTTTGCAAAATCTCCCACGCTTGTTTTGCGGTCTTTGCATCAGAAATTTTTTCAAAGGTAGATTCGTCTACTCCTTGAAAAATAAAGAACAATGCTTTTTTATCTTTTCTTCGGGATTCCTTCAATACCTTCTTTTCTTCATTGGCCAAGGCTGCTTCTGCTGCTGCATTTTCAGGCTCGGTGTAACCATCCTCGATGATATCCCAACAATCTTGGGACCCTAGTAACGCCTTCATTTGAATGCTCCAATTGCCATAATTTGTCTTTGTCAATCTCGGGATTTGAGGTTGAATCATGTTGGTCATCTTCTCCACCACGTTGAACTCGAACCTAGCTCTGAGGCCACTTGTTGGAAGCGTAGATGGGCTCACGATAATTTATAACACTCCGAAATTTTTATTGATACGAAACAAAATATTTTACAACGACACTCTCAATATTACAATACTGCAATACTAGCTGCGACTAGTTTACAAACACAACCTCACTCTTTTAAGGCTTTGCTAAGCTTCACAATCTATCTCTCATTTTTTTCTCACTTTCTCTCGTATATTTTCCTCACTTGTATTACATACATCCTAAACTAGGCTAGAGCACATATATATAGGATCAATTAACCGACTTATTTTTAAGCTCTGGGTGCTTCTCAATTTTTCCATTATTGCCACCATATTTGTTGCAACCTTATCCTTTTAAGGGACCACCTTAATATGCTTAATAATTAAGAAATTCAAGAGGCTTCTAGCTTTTGTCATCTTGCCGTCATATTGTTGCACTTCTAGCCATCTTTCTTGACTTTTCAAGTTTGATTTTTAACAAATCCAGTCAGAATTCTACACAAACATTATTATCAAAGTATGAGATATTCAATCTATCAATTTCAGATTATCACAAACAAAACCTAATTGGTTATTAAAAAAATCTAGATTACAGTTAACAACTTTGTAAAGAAGACAATTCGATTATCGGTAATTCAAAATTAATTGATACAATGAGACCAAACCGACACAACATGGAAACCCAATCGAAACTGATAATCAGCGTTACAAAACCTTACCTCCGCCAAACAGCTACACTTTTGAAAAAGACTCTCCTTGTCGGCGAAGTAAACAGAGAGAGTGAAACGAAGAGAGCAACTAAGAACGGTATCGAAAAACAGAAAATCGAGTACAGCAAGAATGATAATCGCAAAATCTCAATACTAAAGCATACATCGTTGCGTTAAGTTCAGGGTTTCAGGTGTTACCTTGTTTAATCTCCCGCTATATTAGAAACTTGGAACGCAAGAAAGAGGCCGAGACGAAGAGAAAGAGGATTTTGGCGTTTGTATCTCTTTAAATTACCCTTAAACACTATATATACATACCTAATCATGGATTTAAATTTACCGACCTAAATTTTTTTATTAGTTTTGTATTTATTATTCATGATGAATTTTTTGAAAAAAAAAGTTTTATTTATCGCAATCTATTTAATCTTCGGTTAATTATAAATAAGAAATAATTTCATATAAATAAAATAAAATTTTATGTTTATTTACACTACATTCATTTTCCTTATTCACCATAATTAACTTTCATATATTACTTAAAATCTAATTAATTTTTAAATATATTTAAAAAAAACATCTTAAATTACTTACAATGATTGGACAGAATAAGAGACTTATTTCAAAAACTGTGTGATAAGATAAAGTCTTCGTTTTTTTTAAAAGACAATAAAGAATTTTTTTATTAAGGGATTGTGTTTATGTGGTTCGATGCCATTGTTTTTTTTTAAAAAAAGTTTAATTAGTTGACTTATGATTAAAATTGGACAAAACTAGAAAAATATTGAGGTCGAAAAAAAAGAATTAGAGAATTACGAGCAGTGAAAAATTATTTAGAGATTTAAGATAGTCGTATAAAATATATTATTTTATTAAAACTCGTCATGCGAACATGAAGAGTTATATAGACAAGATCCATAAAATGTTATTGGCGATTATCTATACTAATTATTATCTAGAAATCAAATTGATAGCTATAGTTTCATGTATTAGATGATGCACTCAAAAGTCTGTACGATTACTCAATCACGTTATACTTAAAAAGCATGATCGTTCATATTTTCATTGCGATGTTGGGCATACAAAATTACAAATTAAAATAACGACCATTTAGCATCAAATTAGTTTATTTTTTATCGTGATGTATTTCATGTTTTGCTTTTTTGCATCAATTTTAATCATTTACGTGTTATTAAATAATAATAAAAAAATAAAATTTATGATAATTATTTATCTGCAATTGTGTATTATTTATACACACCGTGGCATATTTAACCACAGAGATGGACGCAAGATTTTATATCAGGAGGCGAACTTGATCTTATAAAATTTTAGGGGACAAACAGGAACTTATAAAATTTCAAGGGACGGAAACATGTTTTCAATAAAAAATATATAAAAATCTAATAATATATATATAAGATAAATTTAAATTTTCAAAGGCAATTGCCGCCACCCACCCGTAGTCCATCTCTTTGTAAGCATATTATCAAAGCACGTGTGATAATGACAACTTTCTTGCTATCCAAACAGTACTTTCTTCATCAACAGATTCATTCATCTTCGGAGGTTGCAGTCAACCACGATACACACCCAACTCACCTTTCCAATACAACATTAACTCGCTACTCACTTCTCTCCTCAACTCAGCCACTTACTCCTAAAACAGCTACACCATCAAGGGCTCTGGTCCTCAAGACGTCGTCTACGGCCTTTACCAATGCCGCAACGACCTCTCCATGCCCGACTGCGCCTCCAGCGTCACCCATGCTGTGACCAAAGTCGACTCTTATTACCCCCACAGCATGCGGTGGCTTGTTGTAGCTGCAGGCCTTCTACATCAAGTACGGCAATGCTATGTTCCTCGGGGTTAAAGACAAGAACGTGGTGTACAAAAAGTGCGGGCCGCCAGTGCAGTACGACAAGTAGGAGGAGATCATCGTGCGCTGCGATGCGGTGAGGAGTGGCTCCAGGAATATTTGCTAGTAAAGGGCTTCTTATCATCGTTATTTTTCAGGGACCGTACTAAAAACAAATTGAAAGTTCAACGCCTGTATTGCAAATTTTAAAAATTGAGTGACCAAAATACAAACATCCTATAAGTTTGAGGGACTATTTTCGTACTTTAAACTTAATTTTATTATCTGATTCAAAAAAGCCCTTCTACTTTTTTTAATACCTAAATAAGCCATATCCTTCGATTTCAAATGAAACATTGATTTATGCTAACTGTTTATTTTCATATAAATTCAACAAGCCCTTGTACTCTGTGTTTTGGAAATAATGTTGACGACTATCATTGGTCTTAGAAACTTCATATTTTACATATATCAATGGCTATAAACTAGAATTAATAAATAAGGTGTCAATTTTTTGTATTACTTTTTTTTAATAATTTATAACATTTAATAACTATTTTAAAAAATTGAAAGTAGAAGATGCAATTACTAGCCATATATACCTAACAATTGCTTCCCGGCTGATGAATCCATTGTGGGATACTTGGAATCCTGTTCCAATGGTATATTTCAAAACCCTAAAGTAAACAGCCTAATTCAACGCTCAAGCCTTACTATTTATGATTACCATCAAAATGGAAGTCACAAGTTTCTTGAACTTTTCGTTTTTCTTGAAATCGTCGTGTCCGACACACATATCTAACACATTTCCAGACAAGAGTATGGGAGCATGATCTTCAAAATACACTAAAGAAGATTAATGCCCCTAAATATGCATTAATCGATAGTTCCAATGCTATATACAACACACTTCTTTGGAGCTAGGCCTAAGTTCTTTCGAGCAGTTCACGAAAAACTCATTTCGATCACACAAAACCATAAATTGAAGGAAATTCGATGAAAAATCTTACCAGAATTTCAACTTGTACACATGTGTGCTTGGTCCTTCCTTCACCTGCAAGGATACAAAGCAGGAGAGGCATCGGAGCCACTGCTTATTCGGCAGTTCTCGAGTGCTTGATCAGCCAGTCAATGACGACATCCAGATTTACGGAATCTTTGCATGAAATCATGTAGCAGCACACCTCTCTATCACTGATTGATCCGAGACCTCTATGAAACAAATATCAAACAAAAATAATAACACGTTTTTAGATTCGTAAAGAACAGAGAAACGAGTTTTCTCGAGGTAAATCATCCAAGAAGAGAAACAAATATGACTTAATGTAAAGCTTCTAAAACTTACAGCTGATCCACCAAAGCTTGCTTCGAAAGAGCTTCTGACTTATCGATTTTGTTACCAAGAACAAGTAAAGGAATTCCACTCAAGGAAGGTTTTGTCAAGAGGTCGTGTAACTCGGTTCGGGATATTGGAACACTGTCTCTATCAGCAGCATCAACTACATATCTGCCATTATTATGTGAAGGATTAAGTATATAAAAAAAGATGCTAATGATATGATATGACATGACAGTTCTCACAAGAAGATCATCTTAACCAGTAAATGAAGATGATTAAAGCTAAACGATATACTGTAAACATAATAGAGTACGAAAGAGAAAACCTTACACGATAGCGGAGACCCCACGACAGTAACGTTCCCACATGGTACGGAACCTCCGTTGCCCTCCAAGATCCCATAGTTTTATCGTCACGTTTCCCTTTGTAACTTTTTTCATGTTAAATCCAACCTGGATTCCACATTCGATGATTTTCTTTTAAGATATCATCAGGGAGAATCATTATATCTGATTTGTCCAAATAAAAGGTACCTACGGTGGGAATCATGTCTTCACTATAGCCCCCTGTCTGGTAAACAAAACAAAATTAAACATAAGACAGTCATTAACAATGCTTATATGTATGAGCAGGAAAAAGATTGCGTTACTCACAGCAATGGAATTAACAAGAGATGTTTTTCCGGCATTCTGAAGACCAACAAGGGATAGTTCCATTTCCTGCTTGAAGAATAAGCTGCAATGTAGATACTCAGAAATAAGCACAGAAGTGCTTAAAAACATATCTTCACACTAACTATTACCTCAGGTTCTCCGAACAAACTATACAACGAAACTTGGTGTCTATGATGATTTTACAAATTGACTACCTGGATGGAAGAAGCAAGCTAGATCGAACAACCTATTCCAGGACAACGGTAATCGAATGACCAAAACTAGAATAATACACGACTATTAAGACCCAGAGAAATAACGCAAAACCAGTTTGGTACAATATTGGTTTAAAGTTACCGCTAACATCACTACACGATATTTCCGAAAGAACCGCTCTTTAGGGTCTAGTCGAACCGAATTTCAATAACATGACCAAAACGAAATCAATTTAACTAAGAAACCTACTACATTGCCTCTCTTTGACAAAAGAGTATACACCATTACACCTCTAAAACAATGAAAACGCAGAATCTCAAAGAACAGATGAACTCATGCCAATTATACCTTCAACAGTATTAGAAAAGAGAGATCAAACATTGAACATATTTCCCACTATTATCATTTTGAACAAAGGATATATTTGAAAAGATCCATATGAATACTGAACATTTTGCAGCATTTTTTTGCAAATCTAGAATCAAATCTCAAGTCCAAGCAAGAAATGTGAAGCTAATTAAAATTCCACTATTTCCCCAGCAGCCAGCCGCAGCAAAACACAATTAAAACCCAGTCTTGCATAGTCTTACAGAGTTAATATCAAAATCAAACCGTAATAAAACCGTAATAGTTTATAGAAGATTCAACAATTTCCCCAATCTCTTAATATTGTATGGGAGAATTACCTGCGGAGCCAATTGAGAAGTGAATCCCACAAACCCATTTTGAGAAAACTGCAGAGCCGAGAGAGTACAGGGAAAAGATAGCTAAAGGAAACTTCAGTCCCTCGGTTTTCCCTTGTTTTCTTGTCCTTTGTAAACAAAATATTACGTGTGGATGTGGTTTCTCTTATTAATCAACAATGAATTGACACCGACATTATTTTGGGTTGACTTAATACGCACTGAAACTTCACTTCAAAAAATGTTTTCAAAAAATGTTTTACCTTGAAAATAGATGTTTTAATGTATTTTTTATTATTTTAAGTGTTCAAACGTTAAATATTATTAAAAATCTCTGTTAAATGAAACGTGCTATTTTATAATAATTTTATTTTTTTTTAGATATTTTATATTAAAAAAATAAAACACTGCCCTCCCCTTTTCCCTCCCATCCTTTTCTCCCTTATGTCCCTCCCTATCACGGACAAAGATCGCTTGCCACGGCCGACCAAACGACAAACAACTGATCATCACATCCGATCAAACGACAACAACAGACCACCACATCTGACCAAACGGTCGATTATCACTATCGATCTAAGAGATTTTTATAGTTTCAAAACCCTAAAACAAATATTTTCAATTACACTATTTTTGGGGTGTTCTATTGGTTGCGAAATATGGGACTTTTGGTTGTGGTTGGTTGGCATGCCACACGCAGTTAGGTGTTCGGTTAATTGTATGTGTTGGTGGTGATCGGCTATGGAAAATGGATTAAAATTAAAGTTTTAAAACTTTGGGGTTCTTTTTATGATTTAAAAAAATATTTTTTAAATAAACATATATTTTTATTTATTATTTTAAATAAAATTTTTAAAATTATCATAATATGACACGTGTCACTTAATGACCAAATTTAATGACGATTGACATCTAGACACTTAAAAGTATAACAGAGAAAAAGTTAAGCACCTATTTTTAAAAAAAAAAAAAAAAAATTGGGATTCTGTTATGGGTCTCTGCAGGTTGAAGTGTGAGGCTTTCACTTGGGATGTGGTATTGAATTGGGCTATATTAGGAGAATTTTTGGTGGTGTGTCTAAGGAGGTGGACGGTGTCTTGACTTCTATAGAGGAGACTGTCCGTTCCAAGCTTCATGGGGTTCGGTTTGATAGCAATGTATATAGGGTTTTGTGTACAGCTTGGGGTTTGAATTGATTATATTATCGTCTTTTTGTTAGATGCTCTTGTTTTTTTAGCAGCTTGTGGTTTTTTTATATAATACATACATTTTATTCAAAAAAAATATTAATTACGAATAATTTTATAAATCTAAAATAGTTTAGGGATAAAATATAATCTTCATTTTTTATATATGTTTTCTTCTCAAACTCTATCTTTCGTCCCCGCATATCTCTATTGCTATTTATCTTCTCCGTCACCAATCACCTAACGGATACGGAGAAACTCTGACAAACCGATCTTAAGCGACAACCCTAATTTACACCTTTGAGTTAACAAATAGTGTTCTTTCATACTTGGAACAGCTACAATCATCACAAGGAACTTAAATCTTTGTCCGAGTTTCTAACAAATGTAGAAAGTGTGAGCATAAATAATTGTGCTTCTCTGGAACAAGTTGCGATTCCATCAAAAGCATGTAGTTCAACTGGTTATGCCCGGTGCTCACTGCTACAGATTGCTTGAGAATGTCAATGCATTAACATTGCTGAAAAAGAGTATTAAGGTTGGTTCAATATCTGTGTTTCTCTTACAAAATCTCGTACTTGATTATCTAGTTTTTGTTACTATTGCTAACCAACAAGAGTTGTGTTCTGGAAGGTATATTCAAATTCAAGAGATATTTAGCATTATCATACCTGGAAATGAAAATCCCAGAAGGGTTCAGCCATGAGAGAGTTGACTGTTCAATCAAGATACCACTGCCATCTCTGCAAACAATGAGCTACCAGTTTTAACAAAATGAATTGACGGAAAACGGGGAAAAAGAGAGAGCGGGATAGTCTGTGCGCGACCACCCCAGCTAGACTAGGAAGGCTGAGAACGAACCTCTGCCCCCATTAATCACGCTCTGGTCGCACAGCCTCGGTTCATCAACCAGACTTAGAATCCTGTCTCCTTAGAACTCAAGGATACAAAGGTACGAGCCTATAGAACAGACTCTGTTCAAGTAAGGTCCTTTTGCCTCTCGATTCTAAGTTCAATACCACACGCTTTGTTCTTTCCTCCTTGGTGTGGGATTTGTTCAGCTTTTGACAAAACAGTCGATATTTTAACCTACATGTAGAGCCGGGTATATGGGCTAAGGGCCACAGGCAGCCGTGCGGGTTTCGGACCTAAAAAAATAAAGCTCGTTTAAATTGCGAGTTTTATAGTTCGGACTGTTAAACTTGTAGATTTAATGGGTATACCCGTGGGCGCCGCAGGTAGCCCACTTAATTTAATTATTATTTTTAATTTATTTTATGTTTTACGGAATATAATTCACGTTTAGCCCAATTCACGTTTTATGTGCATTTTAACCATAGTCCAATTCACGTTTTATGTGCAGTGAAGTCTGAAGGTCAATTCACGTTTTAATTTAATGATATGCAATTTTAAAGTATGAAGCCCAAATGTTCACAACCCCATTCACATTTTGAAATCCTATGAATAAACGTTCCCAATTCACACTGAAACAAGCAATTGAAGCAAGCCCCCAAATCCAGTTCACACTTTCAATTTCTTTTTACTTTCATTTACTTATTTCAAATTTTCAATTATTTGTTGGTTGTTTCTTTTAATCTAACTTTTAATTTTGTGTAAATGATGTAGGGCTTCACTATGGGTAGAATTTATGTTTTTAGATCCAATTACGACTCTGCAATCAGATACAATATTAATATATAAATTTAGTCCTTCAAAATTTTTAAAACTTTTAATTTAAATCTCTAAGTTTTTAAAGTTTTAAGTTGATCCCAAATTCTATCGTATTGATCATGAGTTTGAGCAGTTGCGTCTCCACGTGTGTTGTTAATGGTTAAGAAATGTTTTAAACGGACATTAGCCTTGTAATCATTCTCAAAGTATTCAAAAAATAATAAAAATATAAGGGTAAAAATATTTTAAGTCCTTTTTAATTTTAAAATTTAATTGAATCCACTCTATCTTTATATAATTTTGATTAAAAATGATAAATTTAATCGTCAACAGTTTCCGTAATGTGCAAATTGTATGTTGAATATTAGCTTTAATGATTAAATTAATTACTATATTAATTTGACAAAAAATATCATATATGTTGTTATTTATCTTTAATTACTCATTCTAAATTTTGACAAAAGATTAAATTACTTTTTTAGAGGGACCAAGGTTTTTCAATATCACAGTTTATATATTCAAAAATATTAGTTTGTCACGAACTAAATAATTTCGGTAATAAAGAAATTATTGTTATTATTTGAAATTTGGAGTCCGAACACTATAAATATCAAGAATTTAAACATTTAATATCAAATGATTGAAAATTATTTTTAAACCGTAATTATTTTATAGTTACCCGAGATAATAAAAAAATATTAATTTATATTGGCACAGTTTCCGGCAGTGCAAATAATAATGCAAATGACAACCAAATCTAGATCGTGGCGCACTGCTACTCCCAGCAAATGATATAGTATAATACATTCCCCATCATAAAATGACACTGTCACGCCCACCAAATTGAGAATCAAATTTTCATTTTATTTATTTGTTTTTTTAATGATTATTACTACCATCCATCAGTCAGTCAATTTATCTATTGTAAACTGTATAGGGATATGGTATATTCCAAAAATATTTAGGCAAACGGCACTGTTTAACGTGCATGACCTTGTGATCTTTGTTTTCGGCTCTATCCCACTTGGCAACCTACGTGTGGCCTAAACGGATGCTCACTTCCAGACTCTCACCACTCATCTCCATTTCCTTTGCTTGAATAGACCACAATTTTTATAATATTTTATATTGTAATCAAAAAAATTATATTATCAATAACTAGAATTTATAATCAAAAGTGTTATAAAGAATATAATATTTTTTTATTTTAATATTACTCTGTCAACTTAAAAAGTTAACGTTCTTTATTTTTTTTAACCTAACAAGTTTGTGTTTTAGAATATCCGACTACGCAGTTTCATGAATAATCGAGAGATGCAATTAAGAAGCACGTGGTTTGGCGCAAATATGTGAAAGAAGAACTAATTAGTGATGGATCCCTAGAGCTCAATGGTGCTGAGATTTTGGTAAAGGTTGAAGTTGTTGCTTAATTTTGTAATATGGTTCGTAAATATTGATGGAGATGAGCTGGTGTGGGCAATGGAGCTTTGATGTTGCCATGGTAGCTGTAGGGATGGGCATGGGATCCAAACCTGACGGGTATCGGCCTGATCGGATAAGGTTTTAAAAAAATTAGGTTCGAGTAGGTCAAGTTTTTTAAGGCTGATGTTCGGGTCAAATAATGATTTAGGATGAAAAAACCCAACCCAATAAATATATAATTTTACCTTATATATTTAAATATAATTACAATAATATTTTTATTGAAAAAAATTGTTTCAGGTCGGTTAGAAGTGTAAATTTTTCGGGTCGAATCAGGTCGGATGTAAAGTGTAAAACTTTTGGAATGGCCAAAACCCGTCCCATAACCATCCCTAACCAGCTATCGACTTTGCGTTTGCTATGAAAATTTGCATGAAAGAGCCGTACAATGATCTTAGTTTTCCCCAAGCCATTTCTACACCTTGTTTGACACCATTTGCCTAGAGACGTATTTTACATAAATATGTTGAATTTATTTAAATTTAATATCGTATCATATTTAAACAGTAGTGAAAACAATTTTGATCTCGAGATATTAGGTTCAAAGAGCAACATTGACAAACTATGTCCGTTGTCAATAAATTAAAAAAATTCTGAACGAATGCTATACTGTAATCACTCGTACCATCAAAAGAAGAAGAGCTGTATTTCAAACCATTGAACCACATGAAATGAAGCACTTGAAAACTTTTACAAATGCGTCAGACAAGGATTGTATGCATAAACAAGATTCAAACACGCAATTCTCAGAAGAATACTCAAAACAGCCAAAAACTAACACAGATAAAACTCAAAACAACAGCTACCGTCAAAGCTTAATGCATTAAACGAGTAATGTAAACCAAAACAGGAACTGAAAGGATCTTTCTAATCAAACAAACCGAATCCCAAATCATCATCGCTCTCCTCCTCCGGTTCTTCCTGCAAAATCACCAAAAATAAATCACATATCAGAATAAATGGTGACAAATGAAATGCATATTCTTATTCATTTGCGATTCATCTTCCAACCTTCTTCTTTTCCTCAGCAGGAGCAGGAGCAGAAGCACCACCACCGGCTGCGGCAACGGGTGCAGCGGCAGCGACCGGAGCACCGCCGCCACCAGCACCAACATTCGTTATGAGATTCTCAATATCACACTTCTCGAAAAGCTTAGCGAACAAACTCGGCCAGTATGATTCAACCGAAACATTTGCAGCTTTAACTAAAGTTGCAATCTTCTCAGCCTATTATCGAAAGTTAAAGAAAAACTAGCAAAAAATCCAACTTCTCATAGCTACGGGCAAGTAATCATTTCAATAACAATAATCAAAATCCAAATCGATATGAAACTAAATTTCAAATCACAAATCGTGGAATCATAAAAACATAAGAAGATGCATATAGGATACGGTAATGGGGATGCCATCGTCATGGAGAATCAATGCAGCGTAAGAGCAAGCAGCTTCACTAGCCGAAGACATCGTTTCAACTTTCAACTGCTAATCAAAACCCAGTCTGTATAAGATTTAGCAAAAACATCGGCATCATACGTGAAACCAAAACCGTAGGAAATCTCGGAATGTACATGGGTTACCTGAGAGAGAGAGAATCTAGGAATGGGCAGAATCTGAGCAGCCGCTCTTCGAAATTCAGGGCAAAGTGTTTACAAGGGTTTCTCTTCAGCGCTGAAAATGGGATTTTAAAGACAGAAAACAAAGTGTTAATTGGGCTCTAACTATTTTTAGGCCCATTCAACAAAAGTGAGGCTTTTATTCTATTTGATTTTTGGGCCCAAATAATTTCTTTTCTAAATAAAATTATTCATTTTTATAAACAAATGGGTTAACTACATGGATGGTAACTTATCTTTAAGTTTTATCCTTTTTTGGTCACTTATTTAAAAATATATAAGATATGATCACTTTTGTTTCCATTTAATTAAGATATAATCACTTTGAGCTAATTATTGTTAACAATAGTTAAATATTTTTAATATATTCATAGATTTGGTCCCTGTTGTTTACATATTTTCTCAATTTAGTCATACTTTTAATAAACTAAAATAAATTATATATTTTTAAATGAAAATAAAATAAATATTTTAAAATTAATTAATAATAAAATATATTTAATAAATTGACATAAAATATTTTAAGTTAATATATATAAAATTATATTACATATAAATCGGGTCATGGGTACCCAGTCCATAATTTTTTTTACTTTTTTCTTTAAATTATATTATTTTTAAAATATATATATAAAAATTCTAAATTGAAAATTTAAAATTCTGTAATATATATAATACACACATAAAAATTAAAAATTTAAATTACATAATTGAAATAAAATTTATTAAAATTTAAAATAAAGAATTATAATTAAATTTCAAATGTTTTAAAGTTAAAATAAATATTTTAAAAAATAATTTAGAATGTTAATGTGAAATAATTTAAGAAATTAAGAATTTAGAATATTATGGTGTCAAATTTAATAAATTAGGATTTCAGAGTGTTATAGTGAAATAGTTTGAGGATTATGAGTAAAAAGGTAATATAAAATAAAAAGTATATAATAAATCGGGTACCGGGACAGAGGGTACCTGGTAAACCAACATTTTTTAACTTATGCTCGATTGGATGATTAAATTTATTTTAATTTATTAAAAGTATGACTAAATTGAGAGAATATGTAAATAATAGATACCAAATGTGTGATTATATCAAAAACATTTAATTGTTGTTAATGACAATTAACTCGGGTGACCACATTTTAATTATATAAAAACGATAGTGATCATATCTTAATTAAATAAAAACAAAAGTGTTCATATCTTATGTTTTTTGAAATCAGTGACCAAAAGTTGACAAAACACAAAAATAAGTTACCATCCATATAATCAACCATAAACAAATCTATGGACCTTATCCCATTAGAGATACTATGGAGATTCATTACCAGACAGTTCTCTCAACATAACTTGGTTGACATTACACAAACTAAATGGAATCGGTAACTAAAACGACGATTTTTATCTCTAGAGGTTATAGGTTCGAGCATGACACCTGTATGAATGTTTTGAGTGTTCATTATCGACGATGAGGGATCTTCCGAAGAAAACCATCGTATATTAAGTGTTTGTTTTGGTGCAGGAACTTCTGAAGGAAAACGAGCTTCTATATGGGCTCGCCAACTTCCTGCAAAATATTTCCTGCCTGCCTGTCTGTCTACTCTCCTGCCACTCACGGATGGCATCAACATGCATTTTCTTCACTTGATTATGTTACTCACCATCCTCACCGGCTGGTGCTGACCTATCAAACTATCATGTCATGCCTTGTACCACTGACCATAGAGGATCTCTGAATTCTGTCATGCCATGCCTTCAATTTCTGAACTCCTGATGTCTGAATGGCGAATTATGCTTTGCAATAATGTCTCAGACCCTGAAAACTTGGATTCTAACTTTTAACATGCCACCATCTTGATTTACTGCATCATTCAACGCTTCTACATCCTTATGTGCATCAACCATTCCTTCACATTCATGCAGGTGCTGTATATTTTCTTAGTTCTTGTAGGGCCTGTGATTTGGCTGATGTACCTGTAGTTGTGTGTGTTAGATTTGTCTAGAAATTAAGTTGACAAGTTGGAAATTTCATCTTGGTTAGTGGCCAACTTATTGGAAATTTCATCTTGGTTGGTGGCCAAACTTTGAACATGTGAATTTCATATTTGGTGGCTAACTTGTATACATTGGAAAATTCTTTGGTAGGTGGCCAAACTTTGAACATATTGTTCTTGAAACTCAACTATAAATAGGCCTAAGTATTTCCATTAGAAATCATCCCAAAAACAAGTTTCTCTTCCTATTGTATTCTTCATTCTCCCACTTTGGGAATTTCAAAGAATTCCATTTGTTGTAATATTGGTGATATAGTGAAGTTATCATCCGGTGTGGTGCCCGAGGAGTAGACGATATTCTCGTCGAACCTCGTAAATTTGGTGTGTTCTCTCCTTTATTGTTTTTTAGTCGGTTCTTTTCCATTATGTTTCAATATTCAATAGTTTGACAGGTTTATCCGCTGTGCAACCTTTGGTGGTTTTAATCTTGACATTTTAGGTCAATTTTAAAACTACGTTCGTATGGGAAATAACCCGTTTTCCCCAACAATTGGTATCAAAGCTTCGGTTGAGGTTATCCTGGTGGTTCCGTTGCTGAAAAGATATAGTTCGTGATATTGAATATTGTTCGTTAGAATTAAGATTCCAAAATACGGATCAGTTGAGACATCAAGCTCTTCATCTGGACCGGTGAGGAGGGTAATGTCAAATGCAAATTTCTCGGTGGAGTTGTTCGATGGATCCGATCATTTTGGCATGTGGCAAGGCGAGGTGTTAGACGCTTTATTCCAACAAGGTCTAGACATCACCATTGAGGAAGAAAAGCCCGAATATATGGAGGAGAAAGAATAGGGAACAATCAATCGTTTGGCGTGCAGCACGATTCGATCTTGTCTTTCCAGGGAGCAGAAGTATGGCTACAAGAACGAGACTTCTGCAAGTAAGATGTGGAAAGCTTTGGAGGAAAAATTCCTGAAGAAAAGCTCTCAGAATTGTCTCCACATGAAGAAAAGATTGTTCAGATTTGATTATCAACCAGGCACCAGTATGAATGAACACATCACTGCGTTCAATGAGCTAGTGGAAGACTTATTGGGCATGGATGAAACCTTCAAAGATGAAGATTTGGCTTTGATGTTGTTTTCATCTCTTCCAGATGAATTTGAGCACCTTGAGACAACGTTACTTCATGGTAAGGATAATGTTACCCTTAAAGATGTAACTGCTGCTTTGTATAATTATGAACTCAGGAAGAAAACCAAGAAGGAGAGCAAGTACGAAGCAGCAGAGGCCATGGTGGATGAAATCGCTCGAAAAGTCAAAAGCCAAAGTGGAGAGGGAGATCAAAGTCGAAGTCCAGACTGGGAAAAGATGAATGTGCCTTTTGTCATGAGAAAGGCCATCGGAAGAAAGATTGTCCGAAGCTGAAGAAGAAAGGAAAAGCTGCTCCAGATGCATGTGTTGCAGAGCATGATGCACATGACTCTGACATATCATTGGTTGCTTCATCAACAACATTCCATTTCGATGAGTGGATATTAGATTCGGGTTGCACCTATCATATGTCCCCTAATCGGGAGTGGTTCTCCGATTTAGTGGAACTAAATGCAGGAGTTGTTTATATGGGCAATGACAATGCCTGTAAAACTGTTGGGATAAGTTCAATTCAATTGAAGAATCAAGATGGATCAACCAGAGTTCTGACGGATTTCCAATACATGCCCAGTTTGAAGAAAAATCTCATCTCGTTGGGAGCCTTAGAATCCAAAGGCTCAGTAGTCACTATGATAGATGGAGTTTTAAAAGTCACATATGGCGCACTTGTGATGATGAAGGGCATCAGAAAAAATAATTTGTATTACTACCAAGGTAGTACAATTATTGGAGCAGTTGCAGCAGCTTCCGGAGGTGATGATTTAGACGCAACCCAGTTGTGGCATATGCGGTTGGGACATGCTGGAGAGAAATCCTTGCAAATTCTGGCAAAGAAATGATTTTTGAAAGGTGCAAAGGCTTGCAAATTGAACTTTTGCGAACATTGTGTTCTGGGAAAGCAGAAGAGAGTAAAGTTTGGCACCACTATACATAATACAAAAGGTATTGTAGATTATATTCACTCAGATGTATGGGGTCCTTCAAAGACATCGTCTTTGGGAGGAAACCATTATTTTGTAACTTTTGTAGATGACTTTTCCAGAAGAGTTTGGGTGTATCCGATGAAGTCTAAAGATGAAGTGCTTCAAATTTTCCTGAAATGGAAAAATATGATCGAGAACCAGACTTGTAGAAAGATCAAACGTCTTAGAATGGACAATGGAGGGGAATATAAAAGTGACCCATTCTTTGACGTTTGCCATGAGTATGATATTGTTCGACACTTCACTGTTAGACATACACCACAACAGAATGGGGTGGCAGAGCGTATGAATCGAACACTATTGGAGAAAGTTCGATGTATGTTGTCTAATGCTAGGTTAGGCAAGGCATTTTGGGCTGAGGCTGTGACATATGCTGGCCATATCATTAATCGTCTGCCGTCATCAGCGATAGGAAGAAAAACACCATTGGAGGTATGGTCTGGAAAACCTACTACTAATTATAATTCCTTACATGTATTTGGATCCACTGCTTATTATCATGTGAAGGAATCCAAGCTTGATCCGAGAGCAAAGAAGGCTCTCTTTATGGGAATCACCCATGGAGTGAAGGGATTCTGCCTTTGGTGTTTAGACACTAAGAAGATAATTTGTAGCAGAGATGTTACCTTTGATGAATTTGCCCTAGTAAAGAAGGTAACAAGTGAAGCTGTCCAGACAAGTAGTACTTCGCAGCAGGTGGAGCATACTCCAAAACAGGTGGAGTTTCAGCAGATGATGATCCCAGAAGTTGATGCAGCTGATTCTTCAACTCCAATAGAAGAATCAGAAGATGAAGAGGTTCAAACCCAAGAACCATTGGAGATACCAGAAACACTTGCAGTTACAAGGCCAAGGAGAGAAATTCGTAGACCTGCTCGATTTGTTGATATGGTGGCCTATGCTCTTCCAGTTGTTGATGATGATATCCCTATCACTTACCAAGAAGCAATACAAAGCTTGGAAAGTGATAAGTGGAAAAGTGCCATGGATGAAGAAATGCAATCTCTCCAAAAGAACGACACTTGGAAACTGGCACAATTACCGAAAGGTAAAAGAGCCATTGGATGTAAGTGGGTATTTGTAAAGAAAGATGGATCTCATAACAAGAAATATGTTCGCTACAAGACACGGTTGGTAGCTAAAGGCTACTCTCAAAAGAAGGGAATCGACTACAATGAAGTATTTTCCCCTGTTGTGAAGCATTCCTCCATTAGAATATTGTTGGCCTTGGTAGCACAGTTGAATTTGGAGCTAGCTCAACTTGATGTAAAGACGGCTTTCTTGCACGGTGATTTAGAAGAGGAGATCTATATGACACAGCCAGAAGGATACAAAGATGGTGGTTATGAGAAATGGGTTTGTAAGTTGAACAAATCGCTATATGGATTGAAGCAATCTCCGAGGCAGTGGTACAAGCGATTTGATAGCTTTATGAGGAGGCAAAAGTATACTAGAAGCAAATATGATCATTGTGTGTATTTGCAAAAGCTCAAAGATGGATATTTCATTTATCTTCTCTTGTACGTTACCGATATGTTGATCGCTTCGAAGAGTCAAAAGGAGATAGACAAATTAAAGGCTCAGTTAAATCAAGAGTTTGAGATGAAAGATCTAGGTGAGGCCAAGAAGATTCTTGGTATGGAGATAAGCAGAGATAGACATAGAGGGAAGCTTTGTTTAACACAGAAGCAGTATCTGAGAAAGGTATTACAATGTTTTGGCATGAATGAAAATACCAAACATGTAAATATCCCATTGGCTTCTCATTTGAAACTTAGTTCTCAATTATCTCCTAAAACTAACGAAGAACGAGTGTATATGGCAAAAGTTCCATATGCTAATGCAGTTGGGAGCTTGATGTATGCAATGGTGTGTACGCGTCCTGACATTTCACAAGCAGTTGGAGTTGTGAGCAGGTACATGCATGATCCTGAAGAAGGACATTGGCAAGCTGTGAAATGGATTCTACGGTATCTCCAACAAACCATGGATGTTGGTTTAGTTTTTAAACAGGATGAAGCACTTGGTCAGTGTATGGTTTGATATGTTGATTCCGATTATGCTGGTGATTTGGATAAGCGTCGATCAACTACTGGTATTTGTTTACTCTTGCTAAAGCCCCAGTAAGTTTGAAGTCTACATTGTAATCTACGGTGGCCTTGTCTACTACAGAGGCAGAATACATGGCAGTTTCAGAGGCTGTAAAGGAAGCAATTTGGCTTAACGGGTTGATGGAAGACTTGGGAGTTGTTCAAAGTCACATTAGTCTCTATTGTGACAGTCAGAGCGCTATTCACTTAGCAAAAAATCAAGTATACCATTCAAGGACTAAGCATATCGACGTGAGGTATCACTTTGCGCGGGAGATCTTTGAAGAATGAAAGATTCTACTTCAGAAAATTGCGACATCAGAAAATCCCGCAGATATGATGACCAAGGTGGTAAGAGTAATCAAGTTCAATCATTGTTTGAACTTGATTAACATCCTGAAAGTATGAACACCTTCGGGTGTGTGGCGCTTGTGAGCGCAATTAGAGGCACTACAAATTTGGGGAGTTGAAGAAGTTGAGTAGGCTTGGTAATTTCAAGCCAAGGTGGAGATTTGTTAGATTTGTCTAGAAATTAAGTTGACAAGTTAGAAATTTCATCTTGGTTGATGGCCAACTTATTGGAAATTTCATCTTGGTTGATGGCCAAACTTTGAACATGTGAATTTCATATTTGGTGGCTAACTTGTACACATTGGAAAATTATTTGGTAGGTGGCCAAACTTTGAACATATTGTTCTTGAAACTCAACTATAAATAGGCCTAAGTATTTCCATTAGAAATCATCCCAAAAACAAGTTCCCTATTCCTCTTGTATTCTTCATTCTCCCACTTTGGGAATTTCAAAGAATTCCATTTGTTGTAATATTGGCGATATAGTGAAGTTATCATCCGGTGTGGTGCCCGAGGAGTAGACGATATTCTCGTCGAACCTCGTAAATTTGGTGTGTTCTCTTTTATTGTTTTTTATTCGGTTCTTTTTCATTGTGTTTCAATATTCAATAGTTTGACAGGTTCATCCGCTGTGCAACCTTTGGTGGTTTTAATATTGACATTTTAGGTCAATTTTAAAACTACGTTCGTGTGGGAAATAACCCGTTTTCCCCAACAGTGTGGGTATAGTATCAATTATACGAACTGTGGTTTCTGTTCTGATTTCTGTCTATGTTTCAGGGTTTGCATTTGTTTATTTTGAGGATGAACGTGATGCCGAAGATGCTATTCGTGGACTTGACAATATACCTTTTGGATACGATCACCGGCGACTATCTGTTGAGTGGGCTAAGGCATGTTATTGTTCTTTCCGAGCTACTCCTTTGAACAGTAGCTGGTTTTGGATTTAGCGCTTAAAAAAGCAAAAAAAAAAGTGATTTGAAGGATAATTTTATTGTCAGGGTGTACGTGGTCGGCATCGTGATGGTTCTAAGTCAACAACAAATCAAAGGCCCACCAAAACCTTGTTTGTTATCAACTTCGATCCGATTCGCACAAGGGAAAGGGATATAACAAAGCACTTTGAGCCATATGGGAAGGTTCTAAATGTTCGCATTAGGCGGAACTTTGCATTTGTGCAATTTGCTACGCAAGAGGATGCTAGCAAAGCCCTTGAGGCCACACAAAGAAGGTGGAAGTATACTTATTTTATTGTTTTCATGGCCAAATGGTGTTGCTCATAAACTTCTAACATTGTGCTTTTCGCGGCAAGTTACTGGACAGAGTCGTGTCTGTTGAATATGCTTTTAAGGGATGATGATGAGAGGGATGACAGATATGATAGCCCTTGAAGAGGAGGCAATGGTAGACATGGGGATAGTCCATATCGGAGGTCTCCAAGTCCTTCGTATCGAAGGCGACCAAGTCCTGATTATGGTAGGGCTCAGAGTCCCGTTTATGACCGCTATAACGGTCCTGCTTATGAGAGGCCCAAGAGTCCCGAGCATGGGAGATACCGCAGGTACTGTAATTAATGCTATTTATTGTTTCTAGTTGTGCAAGTCAGTCAATAACATGTTTCAAGTTATTTATTGATATTGCCAATAATTAATTCATCCTTGGCGTTCATTGAATTAGCAGCCGATCGCCTGCTCGAAGGTCCCGTACATGAATGGCTGTCAGATTGGTGGAGAAAAAGTTGTTCCTCTCCGCCTATATCATAGTTTGTGCTTTCCTTAGAAGAACGGGTAGTTGTTTTCTTTTTCCTTCCTGTTGAACTCTTCTTTAAGTTGGGAGATTCTTAGGTAAAAAATGCAATTGATGCACACCCATTATGCATTTAAACGTGTATGGATTTATAGTCTCTGTGTTACAAAACAATAATGATTTCAATAGAATTAAAATGAGATGATCCGAGTTTTACAATAAGTTTGATTTTTGGGTTTGTTGGAAATGCAAGTCTCGTGCTTCCATGTTTCGTGCTTCCACAGTCTCTCTTCAAGCTTGAAATATTGGCCTCTAATCTTAATTATGAAGTTGTAACAGTTTGGCGTCCACTGTTTTTGTTTTCGAACTATAATTATAAATAATTACAATTAAAATCATGTCGGTATAAAACATAAACAGATCATCAATCAGGACCAAAATATATCTTAACCCAAGTCGAATTAACTAGTAATTACATCATTTATCTAAAGAGAATGTACTTTGAAAATAACATGAAAACAACTTCCAATTTTATTCCGTGTGAATCGAGTACAAATGATGGATGAAATGATCATCGATAATTTCGAAATAAAATCACGGAGCACCATTACTTGAACGTCTAAGTCATCATTATTTGGGGTTTCTTATTCATCCGGCGTTCTCCTCGTCTCGACATTTCCGATCATAACCCTTCACACCCTAAAATATTAATCAACATGAATGAAATATATGTGATTATTCGATTTAGAGCTTAGGGTTTAAAATTTTAATCGGATAAAACTTTTTATAAAAGATGAAACAAAAGCTAAGAGGAGAATGGTTACCTGGAACAATCAGTAGCACCGGTAATCGGAGGAATATAGAACTCGATGTCGCATTTCTGCTCTATTAGAGGCAGTCGATTAGGGTCATATGGCCCGATCTTTGGCAATTCCCCTTTAAGGCAGTCACATAGTTTGCGTTCGTCTTGCTTGGAATTCGTCAGGTCAGCAATGTTTTCGGCACCTATACAACATTCCGACGTCGGCGAACCCCCGGCCTTTAGGAAGCTCCAGCAAGGCTTTAATAAGGTGGCGACATCAACACACGAAAATCGGGTTTCATCGGGAATATCTACCTCCGCCAGAAGCGCTCTGCCTCCCGGTGAGTTCCGGTTGGCCGAAAACGCTGCCGTAAGTTCCATAACACCGGACGTGATTAAGAAGACAAGCGTGGCTAGAAATTTGATTGATGGACGCATGGTAGCTAATCAGTTTCGTTCCCTTTTATCTTATTGTGGTTTCAGATTAAGCTTATTAATATATAGGTTGTATTCGATATTTATAGCCAAAAAAAACTAATAAATGTTCACTAAATTACATGCAAACAATCAATTTGGTCACTGTAGTTTCGTAAGTAACAAACGAGTTATTAAACTTACTGAATTATAGTGATGGACTTCGATAAGCTTAAGGATCATTTTGTAACAGTATGATAATTTTATAATAATATGATAAAGTTTAATAATAATTTTATAACTATTTGAAACATTCAATGATTATTCTAAAATTTTTAAAAATTCAATGATGAATTTTTTTTATCTAAACATCATTTAACGACCATTTGTGTATCTTTAGTAAAATAAAACAATAAAAAAATGACATACACCCTTGTTTTAATTTTGTTTGTGAACCTTCGATAATGTGTCGAATGATAATATTATTTTTTTATCTCTGTAAATTTGTATGTGTGTGTATGTATATCTTGTTGATCGACTAATTCACTTTTAAATATTATAAATATTCATGATTGAAGCTACGTGAAGATATAGACCAACCACTAAACTGCCACTTCTTGATTTCATTGTTCGCAATATCTTTTATTATTTTCAGAATAGGTTCTATCATGCTGGGAAGGATTAATTTGTATAATGTTTAAATTATTAAGGACTTAAAATTAATTGAAATTCTTTAAGGGTTAAAGTAAAGATTATGCCAAAAAACTATAACAGAAGGCAGCGATTTTTGAGAAGATTAATAACAGAAGGCGATAACATCTCAGCTGGGGTGAGATCCATTCTTGTTGTTTCTTAGTGGAACAACGTTAGTTTCGCAAAGTAAAATTCAGTGAAAACTCTATTATTCAACCATTAATGTACGCGGTTTTTAAGTTTTAACTCAGTGGCATAATGACATAATTATTTTATATTATTTTTGTCAAACAATCTATGTTGAACGGAAACTGTTAGTTTATTAATTCTCAACACATGTTTCTAGCGTGGTATTTCTATATATTTTCAATTACAGAAGTGATATGTGGTATGTCATCATTTTAAATGACGTGACATATATCATGTCATCATTCTGAGAGACATCATGCATGTCATATCAACAACTGGTAACATGTGAAAATTTATGTCAATAATATGACATTATGATTGTTTATACAAAATGATTGTTTATACAAACATAAAGAAATGCGACAAAATGATCGTTTACACAAACATAAATAATTATATCATTATGTCTACTCTTAAATTCATATCTTCATCTTGAAAGAAAGAATTCTTGTAATCAATTTAATGGTAAGAATCCTTATACATAACGGATAAATTTTATTGTAAATAAGAAATAATCATTAAATTATTCTTGATGTTCCAACAACGAACTAGATTAAAAAGGTCGACTTGCAGTTTGTCCCTTACTCTTATCATTTTGTATATGATGTTAGTAAAACTGTATATTATTTGTTATGCTTTTTTATTAATACAAGGTACGTATAAAGTTGTATCTATTCGAAGATAACTTTTAATCATATGATATTGAACATTCACATTTTTAATAGTATATTCATGTATACTTGACATAAGGTATACTCAAAAATGAATGATCGATATTAATAGTGTGAAATGAAGAAATTTCATGAAAAAAAAAAGTGAATTGTTTTTAATTTAAAAGTTTTAGTCTTGTAGTAGCTTGCCAGGCCATTCCGTTGTTTGATTGCAGTGATGTTGGAATTGCATAAGCTAAAGCGATAACAATATGGTCTACATTTGGCAACGGAGTTAAACCACAGTCGGATTGTTGGTATTCGTCGGTCCGCAAACAAAACAGCGCATACCTTGGCTAAGTTTGCTTTACCTATTTCTTTGCCTACGTTTTACTATTAGGGTGCATTTGGTTCACGGAATGTAAGATTACCAGTGAGAATAAAAGATTATCAGTGAGAATAAAAATTATCAGGGAATAGGATTATTGAAAATGTTGTATTTTGTGTTTGGTTGGTTTAGCAGGAATGTAAGATTACCGTGTTTGGTTAAAGGAATAAAAGATTATTGGAATGTATATTTGACCAAATTGTCCTTATTATATATTTGTATAGTATTACAAATTGTAAAATATTTATATATTTTCTTTAAAAAATTAAATTCATAATATTTATATAATTTTTTTATAAAATTAAAAATATAAAAAAAAGTTTAATGAAAGGGTAAAATTTTTTTTAACCTCTAAACTTCATATAAAATTTTAATTATAGATTTTTTTTTTGTAAATCTAAATAATTTAAAGATAAATTTGTAATTTAACCTTCGTAGAATTTTTATTATTCAATGACAGAAGAATTATATTTTTGAAAAAAAATAAAAATTTAAGGGCATTTTAGTCCAAAACGCCGGTAATGTTACAATACCTAAGGGAAGTGAGGTAATGACATTCCCGGTAATATACACAAAAAAATCTACTATTGGTAATAAAACATTACCGGGAATGAGATTCCCGGCCAACCAAACATGAAAATGTGGGATTCTCATCCCATGGAAATCCCATAATCCTTGAACCAAACACCCCCTTATGATTCTCCATATTGTTAATGTGAGATTCCTGGTTCCCCTGACCATGTTAACGTCCAACTTAGACAATCGTCATTTGTTAACGAAAAATGACGAGTTTGGAACATAATGAGTAGTCGGGTGATCATTTTATAACTTTTAATAGTCGATGGACTTAATAAAGCAACATTCTATAGTCGGAAGATTATTTTCTAACTTTTAATAGCCGAGGAACTTAATAAATTAATATCCTATAATCGGATGACTGTTTGTTTATTTCACCCAAAAACTTATTTAATATCAAGTTCATTATATCGCAAGATAATCATTTCATTCGGCCTTAATGCTTGGCGTATGTATTCACGTAACTTTATTAGGTCATCAATAACATGCAAAAACCATGCCATCACGAGACATGCATTGCAACAACTTCAAAAGAAGTACTTAATTTCCAATCAAACGAACCTCTCCAAAGTTTAATACAATACATAACAAAAAATGTTGGAGTACGAACTTAAAATATATTAAAAATTTATTGATATAAAATTAAATCATTAGTAAAAGAATATAAAAAAATCTTAAATTATATAAAAATTTAAAATTTTCGGAAGAAACGAGAATGAGTTATCGATCATATAATAATGGCATAATATAATATAAATAAGTATTATAATCATTAAGAGTAAAATTGAGAAGAAAAAGAAACTTCACAAGCAAGGTAAATGATGACTTGTGTCTTTTTAACATAATATTATTATCTCATACATATATGGTGAAAAAATATTCCATCAACGGGATTGTATTGATGTCACATGAGTTACTTAAAATTTAGGATTATAGGTTTTATAATTTAAATTTTAAATATATGATTTAAATTTAGGGTTTAGAATCATTTGAGTATAACATAGGCATTCAAATATGTATTTTTATAGAGTCTAAATTTTACACAATGTCGATATTAAATAATTTTCCTTTATTATATAATGACGCATGACAATCAGGGGCGGATGCACTAAGCCCCCAGTGCATCCCCATTATTTAGGGAAGAAAGTGAAATTTAACAATAATATGTTAAAGAAAAATAGAAAAAAAATAAAAAAATTTGCATACCCGTTATTCTTAAGAAAAGAAAATTAAAATTTTGGACCCTCATTCTTAAATTTATAGATCTGTCACTGATGACAACATATTAAATGGGACTTGTCAAGTAAAAAAGATGATTATCATATATAATATTTATATAATTATTTAATACTTAGTAATTCAAAACTATATAGTTCTACCAAGTAATATTAAAAAATCATTAGAGGTCTTTAATTGATATTTAAAATGATAAATAAATAAAATGCATGGGATTTTTTTCATCTTACTTGTAGAATTTGAAAACCCCATGGCCTTTATTTGTTTATATCAATTTTAAATGACAAAAGATAAAATTTTCAATTTCATAATCCCATTATTATATAAAAATTCTAAGCAATAATACCAATACATTACCCTATATATACACGCACGCATGCATAAGCTTCAAATGCGACAACAAAAAATATCAACTAAAGAAACAACTAGATGGCTCGCTCAATCAACATTATCTTAGTCGTGATTGTTTTTCTGATCATATCGGACGTCGCAGAAATCGCGGCCGCACTTCCTTGCGCGGGTGTTAGGGCGTCGTTTAGGCTGTGCGTGAGCTTCTTGAAAGGCGGGGCCAGACCGACACCAGCATGTTGCTCGGGTGGTAGAAGACTCGTTGGTCAAGCAATGAGGTCCAGTAAAGAAGGACGAGCAATATGGGCGTGCATTAATCATATGTTGAGAAGAATTGGGTCATATGACGGTCGACGACTATCTCATCTCGGTCAGAGGTGAAGGATCCGTGGTATATAATTCGTTCGGTTATCGTCATCGCAGGTTGTTTCATGTTACTATTCTATTTATTTTCTATTGATAACTCGATTTTAAATAATTATGTCAAACAAATTAAATTTTAATGGTTACAATCGAAATTATTATTGTTATTTTTTGATGAATACTTTTTATAATTGTAATTAGTATTGAAAAGCCTACATCCAAACTTTGAGGTCAAGTACAGCTGATGAGTTTGAAATGAAGTTGGAACTCATTTTTTATTAGGCAAACAAGCATAGTGTAGGAAGATTTTATTAGACCCAAAATTATAATTTTTGTTTTTATTTGATAAAATAAAGATATAATTGAACAATTTTATAATTTGATTTAGCTCAACTTAATTATATCATCAAATGCTAAGATATTAAATCCCACGTGTGTCGAATGTCACTTACCTATGTATGTATAAGTCAATGTAATCCTTAAAACTATTTTTTTAATAATTTAACTTTTTAGCATTTTTATATTTAATGTATTAAATATCTGAATAATTATTTATATTTTATATTTAAATAATACCTTAATTTTTTTAAAAATAAATAAATAAATCCTCAACCTTCCTAAAATATTAATTAAACCCTCAAACTTTATAAAAAACAATTAAACTCATTTACTACATCATTATGCATCTTTGAAAGATTAATTCAGTTGGTCACAAAATTAAATGGATTTTTTTTTATAAAATTTCTTGTCAATTTTATTGTTTTTGTATAACTCACATGTTTAATTTATGTAATGAAATTTTTTAATAATTATATTTTAATTTAATTATTTAATAATTATTTATTCATATCTATTTTAAAAAATTAAATACCAAATATATTTTCCCAATTTTTATTTTTGAATTTAAGTTTTCAATTATATTAACCAAATATGTTTTATAATTTAAAAAAAAAACTAAAATTGAAAACTATTTTCTAGAAATAAAAACATAAAACAAAAACAGAAAATATTTTCTAGAATCAAACAGACCCCAAGTGTTTTACATCTTTTTAAAACCGTTAGATTAAGAAAATCAAAGGCTAAAATTAACTCTTTTATTTTTGAATATCTTCTCATTTTCTACTATTAATCTTAACCCCTCGTTAGCGGTCCTAAAAAGTGTAAAACTCTAAATTTTACACCATATGTAATTGGATCATGCCCCCTTCATAATCACACTGTTATTTCAATTATAATTTCGTAGTTGCAGACGAAGCAAAAGATTTAGGAACAAAATTGTCTCATATCGCCAATAGTCATGTGGTTTGTTGGCATAGTGTAAGATCCGGGACTAACACCGCAACCTCGAATATCAAAAAATAATAATAAAATATCTTGTATCAACAATCTACGAAAATTACTACTATGGGGAATATGGATACTTTCATGTCTGTCGACTGCTATTTGAATGATCAAGCTATAAAATTATACTGCCTCAAAGGTTCAGATTTTGCTAAAGATACAAAATGCCTACTGAATAGATGTCAATTGTTGTTCTTATTGATCGAACTCTGTCCAAAAATAACGGTTTTAAGAAGATAAGGTATGAGCTCACCTTGGTCTACGGTTATGGTTTCTCTTCATCGGACGGAGAGCTCGGCTGGTCGGGTATGGAATCCACAAAAAACTCCTCCACTGAAACAAGTCGGATTAATTAGTGTATGGTAAAAGAACAGACATCGATGCAAGTTGCCTACTCATTACTATTACTAGAACTCACAAAGACTCTGGAGAACTTAACTGCACATGGCAATAAATTCGAGTGTATGGAAGGTCTGGTAAAATCATATTCATGTCAGTTAAAGTTATGCATTCGAATTAGGGTCTAAGGGTCGTATCTCCGTACCCATGTCTGAATATATGTTAGAGACAAGTACTTGAAGAAAAATTAAGAGTTGAAAAGCATCACACGGTTGAAGTATCATTCTGTTAATAGATATAACGGTGTCTAACTTTACATCAACATCCTGTACGCATAAATGTAAATAGCATTGTATAACCTCATTACCTATATCCTCTTGCTCTGAAGAATCAAGCAACATTTCTGAATCAGAGGGAAGAAATGGAGAACCCGGGTAGTTCCCTAGGGCTCCTAAATCTGTAAAAAAAATCCATTACCCGTACTTTATGAGAACAAGTTCTGTAATGAAAAAAGAATTAAATAAAAAAACTGTAAAAATTGTTCAATTAATGGTGGCTTTCCAAGGCCATCAATGAGGCAGTGCACAAATTATTAATAGCTGGAAATTGACAATCAAATACAAAAGCCTGATTCTCGAATGTGCGTGCGTGTAGGTCTCATAGCCACAAACAAGTTACCTCCCAAGTTTGATAAGTCTGCCGTCAGATCTGTGAGACTGAAATTCCACTGAATCTGATCCAATGATCTGAGGGATTCTCTACAATTACCAGATCCGTTTTCCGGTCCCAGCTGCAAGCCCACTGAACTTGCCACATCTGTTGTGAAGGCCGAATCAAGTGCTGATGTGTCTACTCCCATCCCCGACATGTCTGATGCAGTGAAGGGAAAATTCCCACTCGATGCAACTGATGTAGGGCTCATAGGCATCTCCGAAACAGATGATATGGTAGTGGATTGAGGAACTGCAGGTTTTACATCAGCAGCATTGTTGTCCGTCAACATGCTAGAATTAGAAGAGAAGAAGGTTACTTGACCAGAAATAATAATGTTTTTAAAGCCAAAAGCGGGGTATAACAAATAGGGGTGAAGCTGGAAATAATTTGACAAGAAATTAATATCTAAACACTCTTTAAGAATGTGGTACAGTGGTAGTAAAAACTATTCATGTAGCTAAGCAAAATGATACCAATAACAGCTAAATTGAACAGTTGGTGTACAATAATGTGATAAACCTTAATACAATCATGCATGTTTTGCAATCTAACCAAGCAGTTTCAGCAAAAAGAAAGGAGAACGAAAGCAGCAGAGCGTAATCGGATCGCAATTACTCAAATGATTAATTAGGCAAGCTATCTTGAAAGAAATAGCATAACTTACAGCATAAGATCATGAAAATAAAGAACAGCATATTCATGCATGCAAACAAGCAAATATCTGTAAGGTTTATCGGCAACTAACAATATATATATATAAGATGATGAACTTCTTACTCTTTCCCAGAATTCATATGCATAGGTTGAAAATTGCTGGGTGCAGGGACTCCATTAACCACATGACAGCTTGATATACCCATTGAATCAAGATGTGGTTGCCCTGCAGCTGGAATTGGAGGTCGCATCAGAGGGTATCCCATTGGTAAGTTGTTAACTGCACTGCAAAGAAGTGTTAAATAACCATGATAGTAACAACCATCAAACCAAATAGTCAGAACTCCCACAATAAATTCTGACTCAAAGTATATTTCACAGGTACCGACCACATCCTTCTCACCAGTTCTCCTAATAGAGAAGAGAACTGCGAACTTACTAAATTAGAAATTATCAAACAAACAGCAAATAGACGCCGTATCAAGTGGAAAATTACAAAAACAATCTCTGCAAGTGATTGAAACCCATCCATTTTTTGCTCATGTTGTGAATTTGAAAAGAGGAATTTGATCATCTAACTCTGAAATTGTTATATCAGGTGACAATCATAAATATTTATCACATTCAAAAAAACAATTCTAGAGCGATCAGCAATGATGCTACTAATAAAATTTATTAAAACGTGTAGTTATTTCATGCCAAATAATGATCACTTTATAAGTTAACAAATACAAGCATGTGTCTATTAGTTATTTAATCAGAACATACCAGGCATGGGATGAATCCCATTTTGTATTGGGGCCAGAGGAACCTTTGGACGTACAGGATATTTCATCAAATGATATTGATGCTCAAGAAAATGGTTAAATAAAAGGATTTGCTTCTTCAACTTCAGCCTTATGTAATAGGCCCTGAAAAAATCAGCATTTTCCTCTTCCAGCTTCTGCCACACTGAATATATAAGAACAGTAAAGAGAAAGACAGAGTTAGCACCCAATTCAACCACATTTGAATAAGGAGTGTACTTGTCCTATTGTTAAGATAAAAAATTCAAAAATATCATTGCAAGTAGATTGGTTTCTGTAACATGTTCTACTTTATGCATAGACATTCAATGCATTTTATATAAATTTTCAATCCACATCCATATATGTGTGTGTGCATGCCCACACACGAATTAATAAAGATATTTCAGGAGAATACCTAATGTTGTGAATCCAGGGTCTATCCTTGCTCGAGTCAAGATGGTTTTGACAACCTCGTCTCTATTCATGTACAACTGTAAACATCGTTCAATTAAATTCTGGACCTGCAACAATCAATTTACATAAATCATTAGTTGCATATAACTAATAGAAAAATATATAAAAAGACCATCTAGCATCAAGTATCATGTATAGAAAGAAAAAATAAATAAATAAATAAAATAGACAACAGATCGGTTTCCAACAAGTTCAATATCTTCGCATGAAACTTTTCGTCCATTGTTGCTTGAAGCGGATAAAGAGCCAGTGTCTGCTAAGGGGGCATCTGCTGTTTCATTGTTCAGCTGTTCCCTCTTTGGTTCATGAGAATCTTGAGTAGAAGGTTTCGCGTCTTGTTTGCTCTATTATTTGAACAAAATTTATCTTCAAGTTAGTGTCAAGGAATAGCTGATAAGCAGACTAATGCAACAGTAAGAAAATCTACAAACAGTTCTTTCCACGTTACTTCTGAAGCACCGACCAACAAAAACTCTGCGCAATGACTACCTAGCTAACTTAGAAGCGACCAATCATTTATATGAAAAATTACTTATTAAAAGATAAAAACCTGCAAGTTCTTCATTCCAACTGAAAGCCAACAGCCTGCATCTCTTTGTTCAGCTCAGGCAATCCTTACCAAAGAATATTTGCAGCTGAGTAACTATATCCAATGTATAAAAAAAATTAAAATCACAATGTTGTGAGCGAAAAGCACCACAAAGAAAACTCTTCCAGAATAGATGCTATAAATTAAGTTTCAGCAGATAAAAATACAAGCAATGTTCACAATGCAACACGAATGTACCCCATATGCCACTCACTAAGATTAGAATCTTTTACCAAAACAAAGAAATACACCTAGCTATGATCAAGCAAGTTCTCCAATTAATTTCCCAAAAATAAGAATGTTAATCATCATCAACTTCGGTGCAAGTAAACCACATTGATAAAATCAATCGCTAGGTTGGATAAATTAACTCCAAACTTACAAAAGCACAAAACCCTTTGCTCCCTCTTCAGTTTCCTTGTGATACCATTCTATTTCCAACAGCAATTTATGCATCACACTCAACTTTTACTGAAAAAAATGATCATCAGCTTTCAATCTAATTAAACAGATCTAAAAAATAATTACACAAAATTTGCAATAGTCATAACCGGCACATTGTTTATTCTTTTTTCTCTAGAAACAATTCCAGCTTTTCAATTCCAAAGCAGACGTTCCCCATTTAGCAAACCAGTAAAAGACACAGTCAATTTCAATAAATAAAAGGAATATTTTCTTTTAAAAAAGCGAAATGTTGCATTTAGATACGGTAAAAAAATCAATAATTAGAAAACTGAACCACAACATTAAATTTAGCAATTATATAAAAAGAAAGGAATAAATAAGCACAGATCCAGTTAAAATTACCTTAACTATCTAAATTGCCGACTCCAGAAAGCACGCGAAAAACTAAACTACTAAACCTTATTCACTTCGACGAACTTAGAGATTCGAGCTCAAAGATCTAAGAAACACGTAATAAAAAAAAGTCGTTGGAAATTCTACCTTACCGAACGGATACAAGTTCAGAGGAGTTGCTTCAACGGTACCTATGAAGGATTCAACGGAAGATTCACGACTGAAGCTGAAATTCAAGCGCTTAGGGCTTCAGAGATGCTTTGCGGTGATATTTGTTCCAAAAAAATAGAAAATTATTTTTGGAATTTATATGAAAGCAAAAATGAAGGACCACAGCAGTAGAGAAGCTTGCGGAAGATTGTGGAGTGGAGTTTTTAGGGTTTATAAATTATTAATGTTGTTGTTGAAAGCCCAGAAAAATAAAATATCAGCGATTTTAATATAGCTGAGCTTTTTCTTTGGCGTTTTATTGGAGTTCTGAATTTTTTGTAGTAAATTAAAATGCATCCAATTTGGAAGAAAATGACTGTTGAACGAGTTTTCGATTTTTCGTACATCATATTGTGAATTTTGTGATTCAAGATTTAGATCGAGATTAAAATATGATTATAATATAATTAATAGATTTTTTATTTCTAAGATAAATATAAATATATAAAATATTAAATTATATATATATATATATATATATATATATATATATATATATATATATATATATGATTTGATGCATAAATATTAATTTTATAATCATATATATAGGGTAAATTACACCGTTCTCTATTGAACTTTACTATTTTTCCTATTTTATACACCATACTTTCAAATTTTCTAATTTGATCACTGAACTTTACAAATTTAATCATTTTGCTCACTCCGTCGTTAACTTTTTAAAGGTGTTATAACATGACACAAGCATCAAAATGACGTCGTTTTGAAAAACTCAAATATACACCAAAACAACGCCGTTTCGAATCCTTTTCTTTCTCCTCATTTTTATAGTTGGTGAGCAAAATAGAAGAGAGAGTAAAGTTTAGTGATGGACGATATAATTTACCCTTTATATTTTCAAATGTTTTATACTAAATAAAAAAATGGCACATCATCACAACATTAGACAGATAACAGAGGAGTGAGCAAAATGATTTAATCTGTAAAGTTCATTAAGCAAATTAAAAAAATTGAAAGTACAGTGAGTAAAATATGAGAGAGAATAAAATTCAATGAGAACGATGTAATTTACCCATATATATGATTTTTCGATATTTTTTTTTTATAAATTATTATATGTGATCAATGTAGTTTCACTACATTAATATTTAACACATTAATTGCTCTTATTGAGAAAAAAATTTGTTGTTCGAAGAGTTATATCTGTAATATATGTATACATTATCAATTAATTAAAAAATTCGGAATAAAGATTACTGTATAATCATCCAACTTTCAAATAGTACATATAGAGGTGGCAAACGGGTCATTTGGATCGGATCATTTCGGTTTAGACTTAATTTGGGTCAGGTTTGGATCAGATCGGGTTATTTCGAGTTTCGATTTATTCGGGTCTATAGTAAGTCATGTCGGGTCATTTTGGGTTTCGGTTTTATTCTAGTCTATAGTAAGTCTGGTTAGTTCAGGTATCGAGTCTAGTCATATCGGATCGGTTGATTTCGGGTTAGATTAAACCAGATCAATTGATTTTCGGGTCATGTCAATATCAGATCAATTATTTTTTGTTTGGGTCAACTTTGTATCTTCATGTTAATTCAGGTTGAGTTGGGTATATGTCAAATTAACTATATATAGAATTATTGATATATTTTTGTAAAAAATATCGGGCTTTGGCAAATTAAATTTGGGTTGATTTCGGTTCGGGTTGCTTTCGATTTGGGTTACTTTCGATTCTAGTTATTTTTGGTTTGGTTAAATTCGGGTCGGTTTCGGTTCGGTTCGGGTTACTTTCGGTTTTGATAAAATTTGGGTTGATTTTGGTTCGATTCGATTTTTCAGGTTTCAGGTCAATTTTGGGTCATCATGTTCGAGTCTATTTCGGGTAAATCGGTTCAGGTAATCGATTCAGGTAAAATTTGTAAGGTATAAATATATATAGTATAGACATGATCTAAATTCATACTTCAATTAAAGATTTATATAAAATTTTAATGATAGTATTTCTTAATCCAACTACAATGTACCAAATAATTTTATCCATAAAACCCTTCAAAAGTAAAACTCTATAATTTTGAACAAGATTTATTTTAGTATTTAAAATTCTAATTTTTTTCAAAACCATACATAATGTTTAGTTTTCATTTTATTTTAGTACCTCATCATAAAAAACTCAACGCTCTTCGTACTTAAACTTCAGTTTTTATCCGTTTTAATACTTAAATTATATTTTTAAAGTTAGAAATTAAAACAAGACTGATGTTAAAATTGAATGATAAAAAATTCTATAATTTTCCTTAAAAAACATAAAGTATATAGATGTCATTAAATTTAATCAAATAATTATTGAATTTATTAAAAAATTATAATCCTTTTTATAATATTTTAAAAAAATAGAAGCTATTTTATAAATTCTTAAAATTCAATGATTAAAAAAATCGTTTAATCATAATTTACTGACTTATGTTATACTTTAACCTAAAAAGATACGACAAAAAAATTACGAAGGGTCAAAATGCAAGAGAAACATAGATTAAATAGGGCGGGAAATAAAATTTCAAATAAAAATCAACACAGTGAGATTCAGGTGTTTTATCCAGTCCTCTCCCATGGCGAGAACCAAGCACATCGCTTCTATGAAACGAAAACAAAAGGCATCCGGTATTTTCTCTCCTTTTGCACCCTATCTTTCCCTGAATGGATTATTTTGGTTTAGGGCTTTGCTAACTTTTAGTTCTAAAATTAGCTACAAAAAAAGCAGCTGCCACCGCAGCCTCGCAGTCGACGGCGTCTCCTCAAACCCGCTTGGTAACTTCTTTCCATCTCCCCTTTACTTTCTCGTTATTGTTTGAGAAATTTCCTTTTCTTTGCATCGTTTATGAGAAAATGTTCTTAGAAAAACCTATAGATTAGGTTGGGTTGGTGATTCCCCCCCCCCCCAATTATTTTCTGGAAAATTAAAAGGAGTAGAAAAAGTATTCAGTGTCAATTGCTTGCTTTTCACCTCTATTCGATGGCTAAATAGAGTAAAGAAATGAAGACACGAACAAATATTTGAACGACTCAAGATATTTAGCAAATCTAGAAATTTTCAGACTTTGCATATCAGTTTCACCATTGGTCATCAACCAAACAATGGTGATTAAGCTCAATTTAATGATATTGGAATATTGGATGAAATTTGAAGTCAACACTCAAAGTGCAAAGAGATAGGGAGAAAGACTATCTCCTTTCTGAACCTTCTAGCACCCAACTTTACCATTTTATTCGTTCTTCGTTATTTTTGTTTTCCCCTAAATTTTGCCTCCTTCCTTTATCTTAATAACTGTGATTTAAATCTGAGGTCAAATTTGCACTTCTTTTCCTTTTTGTTTCTGAAGGCTAGCAGTAGGAGGCCAAGTAAAACTGGAGGACAGGCCACATCATGTGAGTTTTTCTCAGACATGATATCCCCACTATCGGTAACAAAATGCATGTTGTGTCAAGGATTGAATGTTCTATTTTTTTTTAATTTTGAAGCTCAAGGAACACCAAGGAAGCCTCATCGTTTTAGACCAGGAACTAGGGCACTTCAAGAGATTCGGAAATACCAGAAGACCACAGATCGACTTATCCCTGCTGCCAGCTTCATCAGAGAAGTAATCTCTCTCTCTCTCTAAACTAGTTTATAATCTCAACTGCATTATTAGTTGAATGCAATTCGGTATTGTTACTGTCTTGTTAGAGCTAATAACTAATAGTTGAGGACCTCGAGGTTGAAGTAAGATTATTTATTCTCAGTACATGTTATAGTTGAATTTGAAAGAAGGTATCATATTAAAACTCTATCTTTGACTCTGAATTTCACAAATAACCAACATTAACATTGCACTTGTGACTTATTCAAAGGGTAAAAATGCCTTGAGAGTAGTATAAGGCTAATCAGGAAGCAATGATGTTCGATATGATTTTTGTAGGTAAGAGCTATTAGCTACCGGTTGGCACCAGACATAGGTCGTTGGCAAGCTGAAGCTTTAGTTGCAATTCAAGAGGTTCGGTAACTTATCCAACCTTCTATCATAAATAAAATGATAAGCATTCAAATATAAGTAGACATGGAGACTCACACATATTGCACGCACATGTGCAAGCTGTTGTTTTGCATGTGATTTTATGTGGTTGGTCTGTTGTATATCATGTTCCCTGGTCTCCGTATTGTCATGCTGCCATAGGTTAGATTGCCAATGTTAACTTGCATATGTATACACAGCTAGCATATTTTCATTTTGCATTTATGTGTCCAAAAACAGACTTGAATTTGAGTATCATATGAATATGCTATTTTCCATTTGCTAACTAACTGTATGATTGTGATGAACTCTAGTTTGTTTGCTGATTGACAAGGCAATTAGTGGTATCAATACTTTTACTACTTTCAACTTTGACAAGCATATGACTTTTTATGTATTTCTAGGCTGCAGAGGATTATTTGATTCAATTGTTTGGAGATGCAATGCTGTGCGCAATTCATGCTAAGCGTGTAACACTGAGTAAGTTAAAGAATGGAGAAACTGATTTTTTGTTTGAAAGATTTTGATACTAGGGTGTTGTGTGCATCTAGGTTTTTCTACATTTCTTCAGTTAACTCCAGGTTTTATTTTGTTTGCTACTTGGATGCTGTGTATTTGATGTACCGATGTTAGCTCTTTATGTTGATGAGAGCTCACGTAGGCAGAATGGTGCCCTGGGGTGTCTTTAAAAGTTTGATTATCGGCCTATGGTCGAATCATGGAGCAGTTTGGGTTGCTTGTATGAGTAATCTTTATTCTGCATCTATAGCATAGTGACGTTTATGAACAGGCTATGGTTGCCGTTTGATAGTGACTATCAGATCATGTTTCAAACTTTCTGCTGATTGAAAAGCACGATTTTGCAGTTTCAACTATCGATTTTTATCGTTTGACAAATAATTTGTTCCACTTCCAGAAGTAAGAAACTAACTTCGTGCCTTTGTTGCCTCAGTGAAGAAGGATATTCAGTTGGCACGGCGACTCGGTGGGATGGGGCAACCGTGGTAAGATCTTGCACTTTAACCACTCCCAAGTGTCAAGATTCTTATGTTGTATGGTATCAGATCTTAGGTCAGAACACTAGTCATCTCTACCCATTCCCCGATCACCAATGTACCAAAAGTGAAAACAAGAAAAAACATTGGATTTAGATAATCTCAAAGTAGATAACTGATTATGCTTTTGTGTGTAGCATTTGTAGAATTAACCTATGAATAGACTACAGTCTTAAATCCTGCATTATCGAGTCTCGAAACCTGGACAGCTTTCAGTTGATAGCTATGTTGGTTAGAATTATAAAGTAGGATGATTGTTGGTCTTCAATACTTCATGATGTAAGAAGCAACACGTTTGTTTTAATTTTTCGTGCTTGATAGGTTTTTAATAGGCTTTTACAATGCATTTATGTTAAGGGCAAAGCACACAAATGGTCATTAAACTATGATAAAATGATCTTTTTGACCATTAAAATTTTAGAAGTTTCAGAATTGTTATTAGATTTATTGAATTGGTACAAAATGGTCATTGCACGTTATAAAATAGTGATAATCCATAATGTTTTGATAAGTTTTAATGACCATTTTATACTAGTTTGTAAAATTTAATACTATTTTATAACTTTTAAAACTTTATTGTCCAAAAAAACCATTTCAAAATAATTTAGTATTATTCGTGTACTTTACCCTTATGTTATTTGGATTCTAATGTGTGATGGTATGTGATCATGTCAATGCATTCTAGTATAATAGTTTTAGAGTAAGCCTCGAATATTTAGGGCATAATTTTATCCAAAAATCATGTTAAAAATTGTATCAAATTAATTTTATTTAAATTATACACTAATCATGGAAACGATATACCGGTGACATTATATAAAAATGGTATTTAATATAAAAATAATTTCGTAATATCGCAACACTGAAAAATTATCACATTTGGTAATTGGCGCTGGGGAAAATTTAAAGACCTTTTACCAGTTAAATCTGCTTACAGTATTCGAACGAATAACAATGGTGAGGCTTCGGAGCCTGTATGGAATCTAATTCAGAAATATCGGGGTGTGCAACGCATTAAGATCTTTCTCTTGCTGGCTTGTTGTGGTCGTTTAATGACAAACACGGGAAGGATGCATCGCCATTTTACATTAAATGGTAGCTGTCCCATTTGCCTCTATCCGACAGAGATCACATTTTAAGGCGATGTCCAGCGGCAATGGCGGCCTGGAGTGACTTGGTTAAAAGAGATTGTTTTCGGGATTTCATGGACATGGATTTTCAAGCGTGGGTGGCCATGAATCTGTCGGACCCCCGAGATTTTGTTACAGAAACACAAGAAGGGGATATTTTTTCCTCGGTGCAATAGGCTGGAATTTATGGCTCCATAGGAATTCTATTGTTTTTGATGCGCCTATTTTTGACAATAGGTCCTTGATTGATCGGTGTAGGAACTTGAAAGAGATCACTTGCAATGGGAGTTGTGGGGCGTTATAAGGAACTCCAATGGGAGTTGGATTCAAAAGCCAAATTTATTTTTCTTGGGAGATGGGTGAGCCTCAGGTGATCGTTGAATGTGATAGTACGGATGATGTTCGGCTAGTGAATCAATACAAGGAAGATCATCATCAGATCTTGATCGTAGCTCATATTGCAGGCTATCTCCGAAGGAATTGGAGAGTTGAAATTCAACACGTGAATCGTGAAGGAATATGCTCGCAGACGGTATGGCTAAAATGGCTTTGCATCAGAATTTGGAATGCTGTTGGTTCCCAGAGCCTCCCGTTTCGCTGGAACCGTTGTTGCAAACGGAAGGCATTGCTGACCAAGCTTAACAGGCTCCCTTGCTAGCTAGCCTAGCTTTTCCCATTGTTTAGCCAAAAATAAATGGTTTGTGCAAAATGACATAAAAAATGAACCATCGATTGAGTGTTAAGCCACTCTCTTACAAAGTTTTTATTTATCTTAATTTCAAGTTAGAGATAAAAATTTGACTTTAATTTGATAAGATTTGATATTAAGTCGAGTTTTTTTCTTTAAAAAATTAAATTCAAGTTAAGTTGATTGAATTTATAAAAATGAAGTTCAATCGAACTAAAATTTAAAGTGAAATTTTTTTAACTTAAATCTAATTTAAATAACAAAAAATTAATATTAAAAAGTTTTGATAAAAACAAAAGACACTATTGATGAGAAGAAAAATTTAGTAGGTCAGATATTTATCGTATCGTTATATTACTATTGTTGGAAAGCCTAATAAAATTTAAGGTATTTACATAAAAACAATCTATTTTCTCTTATCTCTTTAATATAAAGCTATAAAATTTGGTTGTATAGTCAATTTTTTTATCTATTTCTTCATATTTTTTTTAGATTATGGGTTTTAAATTTATTAATTTTTTCTTTTTCTTGTGTCTCTTTTCACTCCTCTCTAAATAGGATAGGTTTAAAAGTTATCAAAAAAATTATGCATTTTTTTTCAAGATTTTAAATATTTGTTAATCATGATTCCTAAATATATTTTTCATTTATTAGTTGAGATGATTACAAAATAATATTTATTTGAAAATTTTTTAATTTTTATCTCACAAAATAATATTTATTTGAAAATTTTTCACTTATTTAATAATGAACACTCAAAATTTCTACAGACGATGTGCTCAAGTTTAAAAAATTTAGAGATAATAACTATCTCTTAATTACTGATGTAACTTGATTCGTGTAATAATATTCTTCTAAATTTATAAAAAAAATTAAATTTTATTTAAATAACATCCAATTTCTTACCATGAACAATATAATTATGGACATTGGTAGGAGTGTGCAAAGCTCGACTCGAAAAATTAATTTTTTTACTCGACTAGAGTCGAAATATTCGATTCGAATCTACTCTGAGTTGTAATTTCATAAATTCGACTCGAAAAATTTCAAGTACGAATTAAGTTGTATAATACAACTCGAATAATAACTCCAATAACTTGAAGTTTAAGTAATTAACGGATTGATTTTCAAGTTTGAGTCGAGTCGCTTAACTTTGTATGGTATATTTATATCATAATAAATAAATGAAGAAATATACATGTATTATATATGATTATAAAAACCCATTTAAATTGAAATTAAATCATATCATAATATTATAAATATTTATCATTAAATTTAAACAAAAAACTAAAAAAATTGACTTGACTTGGCTTAACTAGAAAATATTTTAAGTCAACTTCGAGTTATAAAATAAGATTGATCAACTTTAATAACTTGAAATATTTTTACTCGACTCGATTCGATTGAACGCTCACCCCTAGACATTGGTTATAACAACAATCAAAAGCTTTAGCATAAATCCTTAACCAAGGGAGATTTTAAACAACGACAACTTAATTTAAGACTAAGGAACGAACGGCATGAATAGGAGCAACCAAAAACTTTTTCCTAATTTCTTTATAACATTTTAGGTTCAACAAAAAATGTTAGAAAAAATAAGGTAAACTACGTATTTAGTACCAAAACTATCAGTTTTATCATTTTTAGTATCTAGACTTTCAATTTTTTCCAAAATCATACTAACATTTAGTGTTTGTTTCATTTTAGTATCTTGCAGTTAAAAACTTATGTGTTTAGTACCTTAACTATAAGTTTTATTCCATTATAGTACCTAAACTTTCAATTTTTATAAAAAAATTAACATTAAATTTTGAATAGGGAACTAAAATGAAATAAAAACTAAACTTTAGGTATAATTTTGAAAAAATTGAAAGTTCAAGTGCTAAAATGGATCAAAACTGATAGTTTAAGTACTAAGCGCATAATTTACTCAAAAATTAATATTTTAAGTTACCTACAATTACGGGTGAGCATTCGATCAAGTCAAGTAAAAAAATCTCGAGTTATTTAAGTTGATGAGTCTTATTTTACAATTCAGAGTTAACTTGAAATTTTTTCGATTTGAGTCGAGTCGATATTTCAAGTTTCTTTCTAATTTAATTGAAAATATTTATAATATTATAATATTATTTGATTCCAATTTAAGTGACTTTCTATAACCATATATAAAATACAAATATACATCTTCATATTTTTTTATATGTGACATACATATATCATATAAAGTTAAAGGATTTGACTTAAATTTGAAAATAAATCCATTAATTACTAAAAAATTTGAGTTAATTTTGCAACACGATTTGAATTTGAAATTTTTTCGAGTCGAGTCGAATTTATGAATTTACAAATAGAAGCCAATTTAAGTCGAATAAAGTAAAAAAATTCAATTTTTCAAGTTGAATGGAGTTTTGTTCATTCCTACCTCCAATATATTAAGATTTTTATAATATTTTCAATTTCACTTATTTCCTGCTGTTCTTTTAACTTTATATTAAGTTGCCGTGTCATTACCCTTAACCAAGGCCTTCGCTATCCTCTCACAAAGAAAGCTTCATCAATTACCCTTAACCAAAGCCTTCTCTACCCTCTCACAAAGAAAGCTTCATCAAACCCACGCGCCTGTCATAGCAACAAGCATTACACGCACTCAAATAGAACATATTCTTCATCCCGCTCTCGAATCAGCCGCCACCTCCAGTCCACCACACCTCTCTCAAAAAACCTACGCAAAGAAAAAATCAAAAATAATAAAGAAAAAAGAGAGAAATGAGGAACCTCTTTTTACTATAAATCGCTGCGGAAATCCGATCCGATCCTATTGGTCGCCGGATTATCAGCCTCGATAGTCCCGTGAACTCTTCAAACCTACTGGAAAAATAACTTCTTACGGTTACTTCAAAGATTATTTTTTTTAGTTTTTTGTGATATTTTTTGGTTTTCAATGGCTTCGGAGGATGTGAAGACTAGCGAATCGGCGGTTTCAACGATCGTTAATCTAGCCGAGGAAGCGAAGCTAGCTAGAGAGGGCGTCAAGGCACCTAGCTATGCTGTTCTTAGCATCTGCAAATCTCTTGTTGCCGGCGGCGTCGCTGGTGGACTGTGAGCACTCTTTTTTTTCTCTCACTACGCACTGTTTGTTTGTGTCGACGGAAAAAGACATTTGAATATCTCGATTTTTATCATTTGTAAAATAAGCGTGAAAATATTAATGTTTCGTTTATTCTAAATCTTTTTTTGATATGCAGGTCACGAACTGCCGTTGCTCCTTTGGAACGTTTAAAGATATTACTTCAGGTTTACTTTGTTTAATTTCTTTGGATTTTATCGTCTTTAGAAAGATGAATGATTTGGTTTCTGAAATGATTAACTTCTATTTGGGGGGGAGGGAATGCAGGTTCAGAATCCGCATAATATAAAATACAATGGAACAATTCAAGGCTTGAAGTACATTTGGAGAACGGAAGGTTTTCGTGGATTATTCAAAGGCAATGGTACTAATTGTGTACGGATTGTCCCTAACTCTGCCGTCAAATTCTTCAGTTACGAGCAAGCTTCGAAGTAGGGTTTCTGATCTCTGTTCAATTCAGCTTGTTATTTATTATTATATTGGTTGATTGATTGACCTTCTTGTCCATCATCTCTGTATTGTCAAGTTCGAGGGAATGTCATACTGAAACTAGTCAAATCTTTTAGGCTAGTGTTTACTTGTTCCCTAAAATTTAATGATCAGTCCTTGTCTTGTGTGACTGAACATAGAGCAGTTCAAACCAGTGTTGTCAAGGGTAGAAAGAGCACTTGAGGCACTAGAGTATTATACTGCTTGAGGCATAAAGCACTTAAAAGTGCTAGTCTGAGTGTTGTAAGGCACAGTTTATATATGTGTATGTTTGTATGCATGTAAAATTAGCTTAAGTTATCTATGATAATAACCTCTAAATAGGTCCAAAACTTGGAAATTTTTCTATTTCTTTCATAGTTTCGCTTTCTAATATGCATGATTTTATTTTGGTTATTTGTTTGTTGTTGAGGACTCAATATTGAGAAGTAGAAAATTTTTATATTATCCCCTTTTTTGCTACTAAAGGTACATCTAATTAAAAAGTTTTAAACAAATATGAAATTGAAGAGAACATTTATTAAGGGGCTTTGCCTTTGTGCCTATCACTTACAAAAGAGATTGCGTAGGCGTATAATGTTTGTGCCTAGCAATGGTTTGAGGCGTTATTGTTTTCTGGCACTGAGGACAATGCCTAGGTGCATGATTTGACAACATTGATTCAAGCGGAATCTTTATGGTTGAGTTAATGCAACCTATCAGCCTTATGTTTACATCGGGGATGCAAGATTTTCTTTCCTTTTTACTGCTCCTGCAATGCATGTTCATGTTTTAAACCGAAATAAATGTGAGTTTCTCTCGACTGATTGTTTCTTGTTATTTTTGTGACAGGGGAATCCTGAATTTGTATCAACGACAAACTGGCAGTGGTATTATCGCTAATTTTATTGTCTTCTTTATTTATATTAGGATTTCCTTGAAATCTTGAATGTTCATATAAGGGTTCTCCATGTTAATTACGCAGAAGATTCTCAGCTCACTCCTCTTTTACGCCTTGGAGCTGGAGCATGTGCTGGAATAATTGCCATGTCTGCAACTTACCCAATGGATATGGTACGAGGCAGGCTTACTGTACAGGTATTAGCTCTTAAATATTGTTTCATTTGGAAGATGTTTGATGTTACACTTTTTGACTTAATCTATCTCAATGTTATCAAGAAGAAAGAGACTACTTTGGAGATAAATTTTTCATTTCCTTGAATTATTTGCATTAAAAGAAAATTTGAATTTTTTTAATTCTTAAATCAATGGCATGGATTTTCCTTTTAGTTTGGCTATCAGAGCAAATCGTCATTTATTTATATAAATCGCAGACATAAAACTCACCTTATCAGTACAGAGGGATGTTCCATGCTTTGTATACTGTGTTGCGGCAAGAAGGCACATGGGCATTGTACAAGGGTTGGCTTCCTTCTGTCATTGGAGTTGTAAGTTGTTCATTTTCTTCTATTTGGAGTTTTGTCGGTCCATGGTTTTGAATATCTTGCTGTGATGAGATCATCCCTTGGCAGATCATTGGAGCTTGTGAGAAAAAGAATTGAGGAGGGGTGAAACATCCTTTTCTCTTAGGGTCACACAATAATATAACCTACACTTAGTAAAATCAGCTTCCGGGGATTTTTATTTTGGACTTTTCTCTAGTTTTTTTTTCACCCATTTTTTTTAATTTTATCGGTCTTCAGCCATTCACCACCGTCATGTTCTTGTGATTTCTGCATAATTCTATATCCTCATTTTGGGTGGTTAAAGTGATCACTGAGTTTCCTGTTGGTGAATTACTATATTACCTGACAAAGAGAATGCTTTACTTATTTGTTGCATTGTGATTTCAAACACGTTTTATGTTTGCAGATACCATATGTGGGTTTGAACTTTGCTGTCTATGAGTCTCTAAAAGATTGGTTAATAAAAAATCCACAATTTGGATTTGTTGAGGACTCTGAGTTGAGTGTGACTACCAGACTTGCTTGAGGAGCTGCTGCTGGAACTGTTGGACAAACTGTTGCTTACCCTCTTGATGTCATTCGTAGAAGAATGCAAATGGTAGGATGGAAAGATGCTGCATCAGTTGTCAGAGGTGATGGGAGGAATAAGGCTCCTCTTGAGTATACGGCATGATTGATGCATTCAGAAAAACTGTTAGGCACGAGGGCTTTGGAACATTATACAAGGGTCTAGTCCCTAATTCTGTGAAGGTCGGTGTCTCATTATTCACTTACATTCACGTGTTGATAACTGCAGCTATAACATTTTCTCCCATGTGATTGATATTCTGAAAATAAATTTTAGTTTGGATCAGATATAGCTCAGAAAAAGATTGAATCAGAAAGATTTTCATGCTATTCTTTTCTTAAACTGTCAGAAAAAGAATCCGTGTGTATTTTGCATTATCATAGATAAGATATATATTACGACGCTGTCAAGACCTTTTCATTGTTTTGTTTTTGATCATTGATGAGTTTATGCATGTAACATCCTCGATACCGGGTTAGTGACCAAATTGTAAAGTTTCAGAATTTGGTGACTAAAGTATAAGAATGAAATAGTTCAATGATTATTGGATATATATGATGAAGGTTAATTAGTAATTATTAAAGGAAATTAAGGGTTAAATGGTCATTTGACCAGAAAGATTTTTATATTCCTTTTAAAGGTAATATAAACGTGGGAAATGTGAGAAACATCAAGAGTTCTCTTCTCCTTTCTTCTTCTTCATACGTGGGAGAGCAAGGCAAAGGTAAGTTTAATTTCAGTTGGTTAATTCTTGAGTTTTAAGCTTAGTTTTGATTCTTTGGGTATTAAATAAGCTTAAGGAAAGCTTATATGAGATTTAAACAATAAGATAAAGGAATTATGAAGGAATTTGCAATATGAGTTTTAAGATGAAATTTTGATATGGTATGGTTGTTGAAGTTTTATGGATGAATTTGACTTGTCATCAATCTAATTAAGAAGTATGAAGTGTTAGAATTAGAATTAGAACACATTGAAAATTTGGTATGATTCTTGAATCTCATATGGAAAATAGGATTTTGAGGTTTAAGATGAAATAAATGAATATAGATTGGTTTAAGTATGTGTACTAGAGCTAAGAATGAAAAGGAGATGATATATGAAGTGTTTGAGAGAAAATGAAGTAATTTTCGGGTTGAAAATATGATTTCTGGGCAAGGGGAATCGGTACCCATTCAAGGGGAACCGATACCCCTTCAAACGAACAAAAATTTCCAGAATGTCATGAGGGAATCGATACCCCCTTAGTAGGGAACCGATTCCCCCTAAAGGAAAAATGGGAATATTGATTTAATAAATTCGTTTAAGTTGCTAGTATCCAATTACAAGGTGTAGGTATCTAATAATTGCCTCAAAATGTACATTTATGTAGATCTGTGCGTAAAGCAATTCCGGAACATTTGGCAAGTAAGATCGATCAAGGGAAGATAAGATATTGGAATGGACTAGTGAGGCAAGGTGAGTGCATACTAGTGATATGTAGTGTTTAATGGAAATAAGACTTGCGATGAGTCTATTTCCTAGAGTAATATGCATGAAGCCATGGACATGATTATGTGTGGTTATAATTATATGTGATTATCTGTATTACATTGATTGTATGTATGCATGACTAAAGATAATGATTTTGTATATGCTATATGATGTATGTAAGACTTTAATATGTAATAATGGAAGAACATGAGATAAGTTATATGATAGAGTCATAAGAAATAAAATGAACATGAGAGAATAAGATAATCAAGTATAAGTTATATGATATAGTATAAGTGATTATACGAGAAATGTTAGGAGACTCTAAGAGAATAGTATGAATTCGAGGGCATAAATAAGGATACATAAGTAATATAGGGAAGATTGATAAATTAAAGGAAACTATGGTTTATGTATTATAGTGAAGAGATACAAAGTTTTATTAAAGAGTATTGGAGAAGTCATGAGAAATGGAACTAAATAAATAGATGGTTTATGTGAGTGGAAAAGGAAAATGATATAAAATAAATGGAAATTATTTATAAGATAGCATGAGACTAATTGAACATGTAATATAAACTTTATAAAGGAGTAATTGGGTAAAATCATTATATGATACAATTATAGAGTATTACTATACAAATTATATTAAAATATGATATATGAGAATATGAGTAAGTTTATAGGATATTGATAGGACATATAAGAATATTTAAATGTATGTTGATATGAAAAAGGGAATACAAAGAAATGGAGCATAAGGTAGATAATATGATATCAGTTATTATATATCTATATGATATATGTCATCAGGTAATATGAAAGAACTCAGATGAAGATGCTTATAACTCAGAGGACGAATTCTATTGCGATGTTTGCGAGGAGAAGAGACACAAAAGGGAGCCGGTTTATTATTGTGCATCGTGCAAATTTGTCGCTGAACTTAAGTGCGTCATCCCAGCGGTAAGTCTCTCTTTCTCTTAAGGATAAAGTACACAAGTTAACCACATATGTTTTAAAAGTTATAAACAAATCATTAAATTTATCAAAATATTACAAAATAGTCATTGCATGTTATAAGCAGTGATAAATTTCAACAAATATAGGGACCTCTTTTTAAAAATTTTAAGTTTAATAATCATTTGATAATAATTTGATAAAATTTAATAACCATTTTGTAGTCGTTTGAGATATTTAATGACTATTTTGTAATTTTAAAAACTTTAATGACCAAAATTTATTTTTAACATAGTTTATTGACCATTTGTGTATTGTACCTTTATTTTAATTAATATTTGCCTAATTTCATTATTTCATATAAAATTTAGGGTAAAACATATAAATGGTCAATAAACTATGTTGCGACGATTTTTTAGTCACTAAAATTTTGGAAGTTAGAAAATAAACATTAAACTTCTCAAGTTGTTTTAAAATGATTATTAATTTGATCAAACGATTAATTCTTAAACTTATCAATTTATCAACATTTTCTAACGTGTAGTTATCATTTTAAAGCAATTCAATAAATTAGTCAATCATTTTGTAATTTTTAAAAGTTTAGTGATTAAAAAGATTATTTCATAAAAAATTAATGATTCATTTATCCCCAAATTTAAAATGAGACAAGTTTGGATACACATGCACATAACTCGAACTAGGGTTTGTTTAGTCTCATTAAAACTTGCTTTATATTAAAAAGAAAAATGTTGTAAAGGAACAATTTGATATGGATCAGGTGTTGCCATTAATTCCCAAGAGAGAACACATTCAAGAAGATGGTCCCGGCTCTTCTGATGATGACAGTGATGATGATGATCGCTCACCCTATCGCAAAGCCTTATACGAGCTCATAGAATTAGAGAAAAAGAAGAATAAAGCCAAAAAGTCACCCTGGAAAATTAGCAGAGCCTTGTATCAGCTCAGAAAATTAGAACAGATGAAAAATGAATTAAAACAACTCCTGGATGATGTGACGACAGAGATACAGGAAACAAGAAGTAGCATTTACAAGAAAAAAGGATAATATGTTGTAATGATTCTGTTGAGTTTGTTTGGTTATTAGTTTGTTATCTGTTGTAATAATTATATATCTTATTTGTGATTATTGGATTGCGATGTACTTGTTATATTTTCCTTACAAAGAAGTTGTCTGCCATTTGTGGAAATCTCTATTCTTCTTCTTCTACCTACGGCTGCATGGATTGTGCTAAACTCTTACTCTTTCTTTTTGTTTGCGTTGGTTTAAGGTTTAGGATATAAAGTTTAGGGTTTAGGTTTAACATTTAGAGTTCACGCTTCTCGTTTTCTTTGAAATGACACCTTGGGGGAAAAATAGATCAATAACTCGTCATTATTGGGCTTTCATCGGACGGTGATATATATCACCCAATTTTAATGATTTTAAGCTTTAATTTAAACAAGGGTAAAATTGATTCCTTAATTCCTCCAATTCTGACTACAAATTAAAAACACCCTTTTTATTCATTATTGGGCTTACTCAACCCCAAATCATCTTCAATTTGGCTCAAAGCTTATCAAGTACACCAAGGACCATCTCGAGTTAGCCCAATACTTTTAACCCGGGATTGGGGTGTTACAATTATGTTATTTTTCATTGTGTAAAGCACACAAATGGTCCCCCACTACAGAGTAATGCTTTATTAAGTTTTTTTACTATTAAAAGTTAAAAAATGATCATTCGACTATAGAATATTGCTTTAACAAGTCCTTGACCATTAAAAGTTACAAAATGATCACCCAAATTTTCATTATATTCCAAAGTCATCCTTTTTCGTTAAAAAGTTAACGGTTGTTTAAATTGGACGTTAGAATGATGACTGAGATATAATAGTTGTTTGAGATTCTAAGACCAGATTTTATCATGTCACAATTAGTAGGTTAACGCTTAGTTCTGTCAATTTTTTAACAAAAAATGACAAGTTTGGAATATAATGAATAGTCAGGTGACCATTTTGTAACTTTTAATAGTCAAAGACTCAACAATGTAACACTCTATAGTTGAAGAATTATTTTATAACTTTTAATAGTTGAGGGACTTAATAAAGACTCTATAGTTCGAGGGACCATTTGTGTACTCCACCCTTTTTTATTTAACATTTGAATGGTCACAAACAAAACAATTCAAAAAGTTAAGTGATTAAATTAATTTTTTAAAATTCAATAACCAGAACAAGAACAAAACAAAGTGAATGATGAAAAGGCATAATTTACCTTAAAATATTTCCGTTTTAAGAAGTTTCCGAATCGCAGCCTTCCTTGGTTAGTTACTCCCAACTTCATCAGTCCCTAGTCATTTCCTTACCTGACCCACCCATCAAACCCCATGCATAAATATAACACAGGCCTTTACAGAATCATTCACATTTTGCACGTACTGCAACTGTTTTCGTGCACAACCAAACCCATAATTCATTTCTCTTTCTTCTGTGATTTATTCTTCATGGGGATTCCCACTGCTTACCCAGAATTTACCTTACCAGAACCCATCCTTCACGAGCTTTCGATACTCGATCTCATTCTCATCCGCTTCGGATTCTCCGATTCCCACCTCCAACCGGATATGATTTGGCGGGATAACCGGATCCGAACAACATCCGAATCGTCTCCACTGATCCGGAGGAAAAGCCTTCCTGTTATGAAGTTCGAGGAGCTTGTCGTCGGAGGGGAGCCGCCGGAGAATTGTGCTGTTTGCTTGATCGAGTTCGGAGGAAGAGAAGAGGTCGGGTGTTTGAAGAACTGTAAACACGTTTTCCATAGGGCGTGTTTGGAGCGTTGGATGGACCATTATCAGATACGTGTCCGCTTTGTAGGGCACCATTTTTTTAACAAGTGTATATATATAGCAGAGAGAATTTACATGCATAAGTTTATGAGTTCCATGAGAATTGTTTCTTAGTGGGGTAGTATGATCCATATCAAATGTAAATATTTATAGGAAAATTATGAGATTGCCCCTCTTAACTTTATAAAAGTTATACTTTGCCCCCCTCAAAGTGAAATCCTGATTCCGTCCCTACTTTGCCCCCTCTCAAATATTTATGTCAGGTCAGATCGAATTTAAATTTTACCTCAAAAGACGGATCAAATTTCGAGTCCGATAAAATCGTCTTAAACTCGAGTCAAAACAAATTTCAAATGAAGGATATAAATTTTTTTTCGAACTAACTTGAGAAGCTTGCAAGCACATGTATCTTGTTTACACCTCTAATCATTCTCATATCCTTCCTCGATTATGATTAGAAACATAGTTATTGACACAAATACTTTAGAGGAAAGGGAAGAATCCAAGAATATAGAAAGCGAACCGTCGTAAGATTTTATATTGAGAATAAATTTTTAAAATTTTAATGAAATACAAATTTATAAAATTTTAAAATATAAGAAATCAATTATCAATAAAAAAATTAAAATATAGGGATAATTTGAATTTTCAAGGGTCAGCATCAAAATACAACGTTGCTTCGCAACCGGTTGTAGTTCGCCATGTGTCCAATTTCTCTTCTTTTAGTAAAGGGGTCAAAATGCAAATATGAGTATAATACAAGGACTTTTAAACATTTTTACCTACCACAACCTTAACCTAAACTCACCCAAAATCAACCCTCCCCGTCCCAAAGCTTTGCCTTTTTTTCATCGCCATTTTCTCTTCCAAGCATCTTTCTTTTTTGCCTCTCTCATCAATCAGATCTCTTAAAACCCATTTGCAGAAAGACCTTAAAGTGAAATCACCGAAGACGCTCGGCTCATAAGGATCGATTGCCTCCGGTAAGCTCTTCCGTTCCCCTTTCACGCTTCTTTTTTGTCCACTACATCTTGCGTTTCATTAATCTTCCTTAGATTAGGGTTTCATACATTTCATGCACTTACAGTCGGTTATTATTTATGGGTTTATCCAATTTGTATGGATTAAACTAAGAAATTGACTGGGTTCTCTCTAATTTGTCTATTGTTCTATACGTTCATATGCTTTTACAAAGTGTTTCGTGGCTGTTAATTTGTTTTCGGATTGTTTTCAATGCTGTTTTATTCAATGAAAAGTTTGAATTTTTTTCTACTTAGGTTGAGCATCTATCCAACAATTTAATGCATGTTTAACCAATTCAGAAACTCTCATGAATTATGCTATCTGAAAACTTCATATGAATATTCGATAGCTACTCGCTTGCTGTGGTAGCAGTGCCTATGATTTTTGGGAGTCCCTTGAGAAGGAGTATTTGCAGAATGCTTCAATGTGTTTAGCCCTTAACGCTTTCGTATTCTATCAATTCGATATTGATTTTGAAACTTTGTATCAACCGATTCTTCTCTTGCAGTTGCAGAAATACTTCAACGAGTTTAGCCCTCGACATATACGTATTCTATCAATTCGATATTGATTTCGGAACTATTACATTAACCGACTCTTATCTTGCAGTTGCATAATAAAACCAAATTTTCCTCGAGGTCTTTTCGTCACCCATCCAATTTTCTAGAAGGAAACATTCTGAATGGCTGGCAAAGCAGCGCGATCAGTGGCGAAGGCAGTGGGGGAATACCAATACCCATGGTGTGAAAAGTTGGCTAAGTACAAGGTAGAGTTATCGAAGGGAGTGTGGGGTTACTGGGAGCTCGGAGCGTGGAAGCCTCTTGGGATCAGCGCGAGGCGTCGAGCTAGGCTTCGAAAGGAAATGCTCTTAGCGGGGCAAGATTGGCCGTATGATCCGGAGAGGAAAGAGATGAGAACCAAGATGAAAGGTCATAAATGTGACAGAATCTCAGCTGAGAAAAGGGAGAATACTGCTAATTTGATGCTGAAGATGCCTGACATGTTGCTTGCTTATAAGAAACGCAGGTGGGAGAATAAAATGAAGGAAGAAGAGAAATCCAAAGACAAATGAATCTGCATTTCATTTGATTTTAGTTAAAAAAAAAGAACTAAAGGATTCTAAATCTTGTACTGATGGATTCAATGTTGTTTTGATCTTTTCTATATGCCAATAGGTGGATTGAATTGTTGATTTTGACTTTTCCGTGTGTGTTGGATTAGTCTTTTTAAATGCCAATAGGATGGCAGATGTTGATTGTGCCTTTTCGTGTGTTGGATTAATATTTTGGGTAAATTACACGTTTAGAACTTAAACTATCAACTTTGGTCCGATTTAATACTTAAACTTTTAATTTTTCAAAATCATACTTAAACTTTAGGTTTTGTTTCATTTTAGTATTCTGTTCAAAATTTAATGTTAAGTTTTGGAAAAAATTGAAAGTTTAGGTACTAAAACGGATCAAAAATGATGATTTAGGTATTAAACGCCCTAAGTTGTTAATGGTGGGATATTAAAATGAAACAAAAACTAAACATAAGGTATGATTTTGAAAAAATTAAAAGTTAGGTACTAAAACGGACTAAATTTGAAGGTACTAAACATAGTTTATCTTAATTTTTTTAGAATTATAATTACAAATTATAATTATCTATTTTTATTAATTTTTAAAATCAGGATCATTAAAATATTTTTATTTAAAATTAATTATTCCTCGTTATTTAGAGGATTTTAATGGATTTTTTTATTAAAGTATAAAACAGAGAAGTAAAAAGAAATGATTTCATCTCAAATTATTAATCATAAAATAATGCGAGTGTATTTGATTACTCAACTCGATTAAACGCTATCTTTAGTATCTATTTGACAAAATTAAATTAAATTATGATAGCTAATGTATGTGTTCTTCTTCTATTAAAATTAATGAATAAAAATAGTAATAAAGGGTACTTAAATGACCACTTAACTAAGTTGGTGTCTGCATAATCATCATACTTTTAATTTTGGTGTTCTACGTCAGCTATGCCGTTATTTTGTAACGACACGTAGTTACATTGAAATCACTTGAATAATTATATGATCGTATTTTTAAAATTGAAAGTATGGTTGTCATATCTATAATAACCCTATATTTATGTGATTATTTTAATAGTTTACCCAAAATAAATCCGTTTAATTATACTTTTCATACATTTCTAGATAAACATTTTTTTATTAAAATACGATTATTATAAAGTAGTATTTATTATATATATATTTAATTATTTGATAATTAATCTCTAAAAAAACAATTTTCTTTCACGTGCCTGTGTGAACACTTTTTGGATAACTCAGGGATTCTCCCTATTTATTTTCTTCTCTTTTATCTACCACTCTCCAATGTGTGTTCTTATATTCCCCGCCCCCTTTTCATAATTACTGCAACGATTTGATTTTCTGAATTGGGGTTTGTAGGAGATTTAGGGTTCATCTTAAGATTGTGAGGAAATGATGCAAATTCAATTACTCTCCTTCCCAAACTGCACTCGACCTTCAGCCAGCATTTCAGCTTCTCCCAGCGGTTTCACTCTCTTTTCTTCTAGACACCAGCTACCCAAACTTGCGGGAAATCTACATTTCCCGTTTTGTTCTTTTAATTCGTCGAAAAGGGTATCCGGGTTTCAATTAAGATCGAGAAAATGCGGTGGTTTGGCTAGGGTTCGATGTGAAGTGGTGGAAGACGATGGGTTTTACATGAGGAGGTGTGTGGAGCTGGCCAGAACGGCAATTGGGTTCACAAGTCCTAATCCTATGGTGGGATGTGTTATTGTGAAAGATGGCAAGATTGTTGGTCAAGGGTTTCATCCTAAAGCTGGCCAGCCTCATGCCGAGGTAATTCTTTTTTCATGTTTCTATCTATATATCTTCCCTTGTAAATCGTATGATTTTTGAACTACATTACTGTGATTCTTCGTTTTACTGAAATCATATCTGTGTTTGATGGCTTATCGGATGTGTAACCCTCAAAGGATCTCCTAATACATGAAAGAAACTTTAAAAAGATCAATCATATCCGTGTCGGATGCATATCCGATCCGATAGTCACACCTGAGTCTGACCAACAGTTTTTAACAGTAATGATGGAACTGCCAATCTGGAATCCTAGGAGAGTGAACTTAGACCAAAATCACCCGTTAAAGTTTGGGATTATAGTGTGAGGAAGACCTTGTTAAATGCTGTATTGTGATAATTTAGTCTGAGTTTTCGTGATCGACTTTCAGTTTGTAACTTTGGTTTATGCTTTCCTTTTGGAATTTGTTCTTCTTTCTTGTTTATGGGAATGTACACTATAGTGAATGTTGGAAATTATGTTGGCAGGTTTTTGCTTTGAGAGATGCTGGGGATTCAGCTGAGAATGCAACCGCATATGTGAGCTTGGAGCCATGTAATCACTATGGAAGAACTCCGCCGTGTACCGAAGCATTGATTAAAGCCAAAGTGAAAAGGGTGGTGGTCGGTATGGTGGATCCTAACCCGATTGTAGCTTCAAAGGGGGTGGATAGATTGAGGGATGCAGGAATCGATGTGACTGTGGGTGTTGAAGAAGAGTTATGCAAGGATCTCATTGAAGCCTATATCCATCAAATGTTAACCGGGAAGCCTTTCGTGACTCTTAGGTAAATCTCCTCCACCGTAGATTCTAAACACGAAATAGGACCTGTTATTTCCTTTTGTTCCTTAGAACTTGCTGGTTTTTGGGTTGTGCTGGAGAATTCTAACCAATGGCCTCTGCATGATATCCAGATATTCCCTCTCGGTCAATGGTCACCTTTTAGACCAGCTCGGGGAAGGAGTCACCGAGGCTGGTGGATACTACTCAAAGTTGTTGCAAGAATCTGACGCGATAATAGTTTCTGGATCTTTAACTGAGAAGCTTTCAAGTTCGATGTCACAAGAGCCGGTTGCCAATCAACCTCTTCAGATTGTAATAGCAAGTGATCCCGATCAACTTCCTCTTGCTAAAGAAGTCTCTAAGACTATAGTATTTGCAGACAGAGAGATAACAGCAGAAGGATATTTGGCTCAAAAGGACTCGAGGCAGTGGTGTTGGATCCGATAAATTTGACTCCAATTCTAGAGCACTGTAAACGCCAGGGGTTGTGCAGTGTTCTATTGGATTTGAGGGGAAGCTTTGGCGATCTCGAAGGACTTGTTAGAGAAGCTATTGAGCAAAAAGTGTTGCAAAAGATAGTTGTGGAAGTGTTGCCGTATTGGGATGAAGCAAACGGTGGAGAGTCACTTGTGGCATTGAATGGTTTGGTTAAAAGACTAGAAGTGAAGAACTTGCTGCCCGTGACCTCAAATCGAAGCGTTGTGATTGAGGGATATCTTCAACATAAGTGATTATTATCTTATCGGCAGCCACCATGTTTGTATGATAGGAAGATGACCCCTGGATGTCAAGCGAGTCTATGACAGAGGGATAGGTATGAATACTCATTAATTGTTAAACATATACCATTTTCTTCTGGCAAACCTAATAATATTTATGACAACAGACTTGGATTGCAATCAATAAAAGAAGGCAGTTTTTTTTTTTAGAATTCAGGTGCTTTTATTTAGAGTGGTAAAGATGGAGAGCAAATGCAACAACGAAGAAAAAATTGTCGGCACGAGGTACAGCTTTAGAACCATTCTGTGACGATCAGACCAGCAAACTATGCCGACAAAACTTATCTCCTACAATCCTGGTTAAAGTTTCAGGACTGGAATTTGAGAACAAGGGTTATATACCTAATCATTGCCAGCTAAAAGACTTGAACACTCAAGTTTTAGAACGTTTGCCCATGCATAAGGACCGAGACGTTGAAAGACCAGCTTCGCTAACCCTAGGAAGCATCCAAATGATAGTACAAAATCAATAATCTCAACAATCGACATATATTAGCAGAGATGAAATAATAGAACATGGAAAAAGAGTACAAAGAAATTACTTCATGCATGTAATCTGAAACTGTTGATCTCCGTCGTTACAACTGAAGGCCAAGGAAACGTCCCAAATAAATCACCAGCAGTAAATAGCCTGATCGATATGTGGAGGAATTTGGTTAATTTCAGTCCCAAGTTCTAGCTCAATCCTATACCGTTTGTGAAAACCATATAATCAATGAATCATTACAAAAATGTACATGGCACTAAAAATTATCAAAACTGCTAAAGATAAGATAACATGCAAGTTAAACCGGTCCTCGTAAGTGATCAAATTGACTGCTAATCCAAGATGACCAAACCTTCCTGGTCGACCAACCTGAATGTCCATGAGGATTACCAAAAAGAAAGATAAATGCTGCAACTTTAAAAGAATATTTTAACCTACATACTCTGTGAAGGATGCTTTCTGAGTTCTTAGGGAAGTCGAAGTTAATAACAACATTCAGCGCTTGAATATCTATACCCCTTTAAACTCCTTTTAATTAACATGCTATGTCATTAAAATTGAGATTCAAGAATTAAAATAGAAAAAGGATAATGATATTATATGAATTACATAGACAATCGAATCCAAAAACAAGACATTACCAAAATAAATTCAAGCTTTGTCGACGTTGTCCTTCACCCAATCAAATTATACGTCAATTCTTTTAAAAAAAACTAAAAAATGAAAGAGAAAATTTATGAGAACGATGTCGTATGATTTTTTTTCAAGACTCGTTTTCTCCACTCTCTTGAACCGATGAAGCTTCTTTGGATTCGGTCGGCGCCGTGGAATTGGCTTTCTTTTGGGTGGCCTCGAGGACATGGGTGTAGCTTCCTTTCTCCTTGAAGAGTTGAGCGAAATGGTGCGTGCGGTAAAGCACTCCATTTAAAGCAGCATATGAAGAGTGCGTCAAGTGACAGCCTCCATGAGAGCATTTGAAGCATGATTTGTGGAAACATTCGCTTTCCTTGGTCACCTTAATGTTAGGTTACGACCGGTTTAACTTAAAATGTTATATATTTAATTTAAAAATCTACACGATTGATATTATTCGTTACAACCGAGAATGTCTGAACAATAGCTTTCTAAGTTGTAATCAGAATAGTTATACAATTAATACAATTTGTTAAAAAGAATATACTATTTCAATTTCTACCTAACATTATCTAATTTATTTTAAAATTTACTTTTTAATAAATTTTTCAATTACAACTACTTACGATTTTAAAATAATTAAAAAATAAGTGTAAAATTTATTGGGTAAATTACGTGTTTAGTACTTAAACTATCAGTTTTTATCCATTTTAACACCTAAACTTTCATTTTTTTAAATCATACCTAACGTTTACTTTTTGATTCATTTTAGTACCCACCGTTAAAAACTTAACGTGTTTAGCACCTAAACAATCAATTTTCATCCGTTTTAGTACCTAAACTTTCATAGTTTTTGTTGTTGAAAATTTACGTTAATTTTTAACATGTAATGAAACAACAACTAAACGTTATGTATAGTTACGAAAAAATTTAAAAGTTTAGATATTAAAACGAATCAAAACTGATAATTTAAGTATCAAATGTGTAATTTACTCAAATTTATTTACCTTTTCCAGTGGATACAGTGTCTTCTGACAAGCGGAACATTCGTCTTGGGTTATAGAGAACATTGATGAAAATTTGTTGGAAGTCGCATTCTACAAACATATTTACTTGAACGTGTATTATTTTTATAATTATGATAAATACAATAGGATTAAAAATATACTTATTATTTAAATTAAATGTTATATACAAATATATATTCGATAAATTTCAGTATGTAAAAACAAAGGAAAAAAAAAGAAAAGAAAGAAAACATACCCCGTCGTTTTGCTTCTCTGTTTTTGCTACAAAAGTGGTCACCAAAAGAAATTAAAAATGTGTCAACAAACTATACCATTTCCTATCTTTGAATCAAAATAAAAAGGATACGAAGAATATGGGCTCGTTTAATATAAAAACGAGATACATTCAGTGATGAAATTAAAAAGATTCAAATTTTGATATCAATATTGTGATATAATATTTTAATGGGTAACGTACATAAATGGTCTCTCGACTATAGGGTATTTCTTTATCGAGTCATTTGACTATTAAAAGTTACAAATAGTTGGGTGAATATTTTGTAACTTTTAATAGTCGAGAGATTTAAAAAAAAAGCAATATCTTATAGTTAGAGGACCATTTTGTAACTTTTAATAGTCGAAGGACTTAATAAAGCAATAATATATTGTCAAGGGACTATTTGTGTACTTCACCCTGTTTTAATATTTAAAGTGACTCCGTTACTTACCATACCAAATAATATGAACAATTGATCTTAGAATATAAGCATTACTCGTATGAAAATTCCTGCTGTAATTCCCAGATTCCTTGAATAGTTGCTCAAAATGAGTCTTGCAATAAATGACTCCGTCCATTGAAGAACAAGTACTGATCTGTCAAGAAAAACAAAATTAATTAACATGTTCAAGTTTAGATCATTAATCTTTTCGCTCAAACTAAAATTTTCACTTCATTGTATTTTTTCCATAATTTTTCTTAAAATAATCTAAATTGATATCTTCAAAAGCTTATAGTTTAATTTTAACCCCTTTTTTAAAATTTTCCATGGCTTCACCTCTGTTGTATTCTATTAGAGATGGGCACGAGACGGGGCACATCGATTTTTCGATTGTCCGATCTTGACTAAAAAATTAAAAACTTCCACTCAATCTTGACTCGCCTTCAATTTTAGGATAAAACCCATTTGTCCCGTCTTGTCCCAATGAATATTCTTTATCTTATTCGGTCAGATAATGATATAATTGAAAACATAGATGGAAAAGACTTTTATAGTAATTCTCCCTAAATATATACAGGAAATATTATAATGATGATATGAGTGAGTCAAAGATTTTTATCCTAATTCAGATTCCATCTCGATCTCGATTTTCACCTTTAAAACATTTATATTCAAGATCGAATCAAAATCTATCGGACTCCAAATAATAAATCTTAAAATATCAAAAGAAAATTCGAAAGGAGAAAAGAAAAAGCATGAATTCCAC